>NC_068364.1:78946895-79206895 GCF_020536995.1 Dreissena polymorpha
GAGTAGACATGCAAACATTTACTGATATGTGCCTTCTTTTTGATAATTAACTGTGATGAATGGTGACAAGACATGCACTTATCCAACAAGACTAGATTCATTATAAAGATAGAAGATGTTCATAATGATAAGATTAGAGCGTATTTTCCAGATAATTTTAAATATATTTATTTATTTTCCATGAATTAAATTGTAATTATGTTTATTTTGTACATTAACACATGCTCAAAAGATTGTGTGCACAATTCAGGCATAAAAAACATAATTTTGTTGAACACAACTTCAATTCATGATTAAAACTTATACTTATAAAAGACATGATCTAAAACAGGAACGGTATGTTTATAATTTAATTATTATGAATGGTTTTTATCTTTCAGTAAAAGGCCATGGAACTGAAAAATAAAAAGAAGAACAACAGTATCAGAAGCTCTATTTGTTTAAAATTTGAATCTTAAAAATGTACAAGATAGGTATTGATGCAAAGCATCAAAGGGCGTCGGGAATTTCGGTGTGAAAGGCACTCAATGAATTGACATGTAACGATTTTTTTTGTACTGTAAATATTAATATATTGGCCGATTATTTTAAACAAAATAGAAAAAGATACTGGTATAACCATTATCTATAATTTTGTGTTATAACCCCCAAATAACCATTATTTAAGATGTTGTGTTATAACCCCCAAATAACCATTATCTATGATTTTGTGTTGTAACCCCCAAATATTACATAGTTCATTGTATTTACATTGGTTTCCTTTTTTAATGGCATACGTGTGCAGTTTTCATTAATGGAACAGAACTGTGTAGGTTTTAAAAAATCTGCTTCATCTTGTAAGCGTAATTTCATATTTTTCTCAACTTCAAGGGGAGATGATTCTAAACTTGTTGCTCATTTACGATAGGGGTTGAGTAGTCATTGATATGAAAACACTGTAAAAGTTTGAAAAAAATTTGAATGAAAACTGTAAATTGCATAAAAAAGCTGCATTTCACAATACTTTGAAATTCAGTAAAGGTCATAATAGATTTATTGCTCCGATATTCATCATTTTCAATAGGGTTCGAGTAATACTGATATAAAAACACTTAACAAGTTTGGAAAGATTCAGACGAAAGTTGTGAAATCTTTTAAACAAGTGGAAATTGTTTATCTTGTCAAATTTAATAGAAAAAAATTCTGGACTTATTGTCCCGATGTTTCTCATTTTAAATGAGGTAAAAATGCTCATTGATATGAAGACACTGTAAGTTTGGAAAGAATCTGATGAAAAATGTTGACATAATCACCTAACCAAGCAGTTTTTCACTTTTATTTTTAAATTCAAAGAGACATAATTCTGTACTTATGGTCCGATATTGCTCATATAGAGTTTGGGTTGGGTCCTCATTGATAAAAAACCTGTGCAAGTTTGGGAACAATCGGATGAAAATTTTGGACTTCGAACAACGATTTCAAAATTTCTCAAATTCTAAGGAAGATAACTATAGACGTAATGGTCGGATAATGCTAAAGGGCCCATACCACCTGGATAGTAATACGTGTCGCGCTTCGCGCTCTATATGTGGTTCTTAAAAAAACAACTCCGAGGAGTGCCTGACTCTAGCGAAGCGGGTTGCTGGGACACAGCTCCTAGTTGATAAGCGGCTGCTTCCTTTATCGCAACTCATTGTTACAATCAATAATACGTGTCGCGCTTCGCGCTCTATATGTAGTAGGGATAGTACTTAGGGCCTATGATAGACAACCATAAAAATACATGGATAATAGATGTGTTGTTTGCATTTATTTGTTAATATAAAAACACATGTATTTTTTATAAGATATTTAAGTGATGTCAGAAATCTTAATTAACGTTGTCACCACGCGGCATCCATTAATTTTAATAAAAATGTCCAATTGTAGTAAAATGGATTTTAAAATGTCTACATAAAATAAAGCTTTATTATATTTATAAACCTGACTGAATAAAAAATTTCAGCCGCTGAACTGTTCCGTTCGTGCCGGAACCCGGAATTGAACCGGGGGCCTTTAGATGATTGTTGCGTAAACAACTTTAGTCTCACGCTCTCCCAACTGAGCTATTCCGACTGACATCATTTATGTACTGCTATTTGGTGAAGTTGTGTATAGCGATCGTTATTATATGTCTATTAATAAACTAATACATTGTACGTTTTCGTACCACTACGCCTTCCAATAAACTTGCTTGCGCGATAGGTCGTCAAATATCGTACTACATTGATTCTCCACTAAATAAGCAAATTAGAAAAACGACAAAATAAATATATTTTGATTATGTTTTGCTTTTATACAAAACCAGAAATGTTCGCGTATTTGCCCAGTCCCTGTGATCTTTCCCCTGTGATCAGTTGTGGATTAGTTATTAATTAAAACAATTAGCTTTGCATTATTGGCAATAAATGTTGTAATAAATGTAATAGGCACAAATGCAGTACTTATTTACACTAATTTACACAAAAAATCACCACTATGCAAGATATTTTTAAAACAAAAATATATACATTGATCCGTAAAATAACTTCTCCTCCCATAAGCGAACAAAATGGATTACATACTAGTCGCCGCTCTTCAGAGCGACGCCAATAAATTGCCATTTATATATCATTTGTATGTATTTGTTACTAAATATATTTGCATGCAAGATATACTCTAAAGAAGAAAATATTTTGCGTATTAATGTGCGTTTTATATTGTTCACATAACTGGTATTGTATATTTTATATTTGTTGCAGTTTTCATTGCATGTGAACCTTGGAAGATTAGACTAATCATATTCCAGTCGATATATTCACTTTAAATACCAACATGACCACTACGTCTTACATGTTATACAGTGTTTAATGTATCAAAACTTTTCTGTCAAAGCGTATCCATGCTATTAATAGCGTTTAAGTTTGGGAACATACACGAATTCGATTTAGAATTTTGGATACTGATAATTTTACAGTCATATATGTACAAATACAAATAATTGTTCTCGCACCAAAAGGACATTATTTTACGTTATAGAAACAAAATATGCTTGAACCAAATCTGCTTGTAAATTTATAAAAAATAAAGTAAAAACAACACAAATCTACAAAATCTCTATAGAAAAGAAATTCTTGTCCCTATCCACTACTTTTGTAACAGGATGCCAAATAAAATCATACAATTATAAAAACGTGGAACATTACATTTAAATGTCTTCTATATCACAACATTTTTTTTTAAATGCGAAAGTATATACATGTACATTAATATTTGTACATTATGATCTTTTTCCATTCATTTGAGGCAAATGATTTACTTACGAATGTCGTATATGTATTGACAAGCAGATACTTGTCAATGAAGGAAATCGTTGATCCATTCATGTGTATAATTGTATTTGTAAACAACTGTCTTCAATCTATTTTCTTTTTAAAATAATGTTTATCAATTTTTGTGTTTTCACTCGCTGTACAACTTCTTACTCAGATTTTTGCTTGCTTGTGAAATTGTTTACTATTCTACGTACGTATATGGGACTTCTAATACAATAATATAACATTAATAATAAACGTAGCATTGACGATATCCAATTTACTAACTATCGATACTAGTTACTTTAGGGTTTCAATAATTTTTTAATTCAATTCACTGATCAAAGGGAAGCAACCAGAACAGTTAAACATCATGCATGAATTACTAACGTTAGAGTTATCTTATCATGACTTGTGATTAAAGTGCACGAAAATCTCAGACTTAATAGGTTTACGCATTTATTATTTGTGAACGATATCATATACGCTCTCAAGTAAACTATTAGTTTTATTTGGTAAAAATTCAATTACATATTATTGTGACGTGTATGTTCTATCTAGTATTTTTCGCTGTTGTTATAAATAATGAGTTTATTGTATCTATTTTTACATAACGACTCGACGTACCTTGTCTGAGTGTATATGTGTTTTTCGACCGCTTTCTAAAGATATATATTCTTGTTTATTTGTATATTTTGTTTTATTTGTTTTTCAGAAAGTCTATTCCATAACATCTTAATATGGTCTTACCTGTTTAAAATGTATCATCAATTTTCTGCGTATTATAATTTAATACACGCAGAGAACGAACCCCCAACAATATGTTCACTTTTTGAAGGAAAATAATTCACGAAATTACCTCGAAAATTAACAAATAACGTCTTTCAAGTAACATGAATTCTAGCAGTAATAAGGACTGGAAAACTAAACCATGAACTTATGTTTTGTGAATAAACTGGTAACTTACAATAACGCGTCTAACGGCTGCCGAAGAGATTCTAAAACATTAATTATATTTGCCTGGCAAACTACTGGTACCATCCATATACGTTAACATCTTCACATGAATACATGTTTGATAGTTGTTAATACTCCCTATTGGCTTAATAAGCATGGCAATTTAAGTAATAAGAAATGAAACCAGAAGTGATGACATATTACAAACCATCTTTTATCAATCGGAAAATCAGAATTATGTATCAAGGAAGCTTGGTATTTTGCGAGCAAGTAAATGCCCGGATGTGAATGTAATTTTGAAAGACCTTTATTTATGCGCCTTTTTTAATTGACATTATCAATGAACAATTACGAGACTGAACGACGTTTTCATTCGGAAGCTAAGGTCAAAGTAATATCTTTGTTTGTTCTTGTTTTGTTTGTAACTATTTGTTATATTGTTACAATCGCTTCATTTTCAATTAAACAGAAACATAAAAAACAATTCGTCGTTGTTGTTGTTGTGTTGTTGTCGTTGTTCTATTTACCGAGGACGTTACATACGAAACATATTACTTGCACTTTATATGTTTGAGCAAACCTTGTAAAATTTCTATTCCTTATTCAAAGTAATCATATAATTTCAATTAAAATGAAAATAATTTGCAGGATAATATGATAATACTGTAATTTGACCTCCTCTCTTGCCGCCCAAAATTGCAAGGTAAATGTTTGCCGTCGCAATGTTAAAAGATATTACAGCAAATAAAAATTGACATACTTCTGCAAGAAACAATACAGTTATTGATCCGTTAAAACTATTTAAAGTAACGTTCCCCATAAATAAAACTATTTAAAAAGCATGTTATCTCAAAATCAAATACGACAAGATTCCCTTGTTAAAAACACATATATTAACTGAGTATGCAAAATAAAGCAAAATACATATTCATTGGGATGGTGGCATATTTAAAAAAGTTGCATAACTTCGATAATTAAATCCAAATCTCGTTCCCATCCACGTTTTAAGGGAACTGTTAACATATTTGGGCATTGTTTGAAATGGCATATGATTGATTACAAATATTTAATGTTTTTCATAGTCTAAATTAATTTTTATAGTAAGAAAAAAAAAGTATACAGAAACCAACTGGGATTTGAACTCTTGAAGTCAGGATCCGTAAGCGTACCAATTAGCCACGCAAACTGTCATGGACTGTTGAGAAACACAATTCCCTATTCTTACCGTGCTCTATATCTTCTGCAAATATTCGGGTATATGTATCTCTGGTAAGACACGCACCTGACTGCGATGCTTGTTTCTGATTTGCGATAAAATAGTACTTTGGCCAAAAGACTAAAAACGCTATGTACTACAATTGTTCTCTAACAACAATCGTTTAAAGGCGCATGTTGGCTTTAATAATTTAGTAGTAATTACACATTACTTAACCTATACTTCAATCAAAGCGTCTTCACAATAACGGCAAATTTTATTTATAATAAGATGCCCTTTAGGGTTTGCGAGAGGCAGTTTTCATGTGTTAAAGTCATATTAATGAATATCTAGGCGTATCATGGAACCAGCTTTCCGAGTGAACACTTGCAAGTTATTAAGACGTAATCCATCTACAAGCGTTTATACGTTTATTGCGTAAATAATAAGGTTCTCATTTCATTAGGCTATTTACTCATTTAAATGAGAGTATTGGTATAAATATAAATGAAGCAATATTCGTTTGGGGCATGCTCTCGGAAAAACGTACTCATTAAGCAATTACATCAATATTGTGTCGTGTAATAGTAATTAAATATCATGTGTATCCTGTTTTAGAATTAGTTAACATGAAAAATCTCACGCCAGTTTTATCAAGCATACGCCTGATAGTAAATCTCGTACATATATTGTGTGCGTTTCCGTGATCAAGTCTGATAATATGTGAGAGAAAATTGATTCACTATGTCACCTGTGTACTCTACGGGTAATCATTTCAAGGCACATACTGGCTTAAAGAATATATAGGTAATTTATTATACATGTTGCTGGAACAGTCGGAAAGAACGAACATACATATAATACTTCGTTTTCTGGTAAACATTGGACACTTAAACATTCCTTTTATAATAAACCATGTTTTATAGACTGAATAATAATAAAACAATTGAAAACACGTTTATGACAATTTTCAAAAACCTAATATGACAAAAATTACGTGCCAGTTGCAGAAAAGTATTATGCCTAATAAGCGGTTATGTTCGTGGCAATCTATTGATACCGGGAACATGGACTAGCGATTCCATGGTCAGTCACCAACAGTTGTTCGTATCACAATCGTTTCAGAAGTTGGACTTTTATATAAATAAAATGTGTTCATATACAACTATCCTCTTTCCTCTTTTGACATTGGGTGTATCGAAACGTGAATATTTACGTCTATACCGATTATTTTAAGCTATGAAACGACGAGAGATAAATTGGAGATACAACACAGTGTTCTTTTTGTTTTCGTGACATAACTTGTTGTTATAAAATATCATGCACGTTCATATAGGAAATATATTGCTGCACAAGCTTGTAGATTTTCGGTCCTGGAAATGTCATGTTCTATACAGGTTTATGTTACCATGCAATGTCCCTCTAATCGGTTAATAAGTTTTGTAATACGTGTGTTAATGTGATATATGTGTACTCGAACACAGTTGGCTCACTCACTTTATTGTGTATGCATCTGTTGAACGACATTATATGTTTAAGTTATAAATTAATACGTTTTGTATATAATTGCTAATACAGAGACTACCAACCGAGACCATCGCATTGTCTAAAATGTTAAAATATATGATTGCCTAGTTGATAACAATAACGTTGCACCTGACATAACAACTTGTATTTATTCAGAGATGTTGAAATCAACACATGGAATAGCACGTCCGCTTACATGTATTTCGTTGTCAATATTTAAATGCAGTTTGATTTCCATTACAATGCTGTAAGGTGAATATTTTTACTATGAACCAATTTGTGAATAAATATAAGTCAATAGTAAAATTTTGGCGACATCAAACCGGTCAAGACCATAATGCTATGTTGTGCACTGTAAGTGTCAAAGCGATTACCACGATTTTACTCATTCATGTTTGTGTATGCCATGCGTTTTTGATTTTGTATCATATTGTATGGGGATTTCATTTGTCTTCAATACAGGGCGTCCACGTCGTGATACAATTGATATTGACGTTTGCAGTTTAACGTTTGAATTTAAATCGTATGCCTGTGTGTGACAAAGACTTAACCATTAAAATCGAACCATAATAATCTTGATGAACAAAAATACCCATTCATCGTTTTATATAAATCAGTTTAATACCGTACCGATTAAATGTGCATACAAAAAACATAACACGTTTTAAACTTAAATTGACATGATTTTATTTTTTCCTCATCATCTCATCTTCGCCTGTGGTCCCATCTGGGGCATAGGCCACCAACCAGCTTCCTCAATGCGTCTCGGTTCTGGGCGAGTCTCTTCAGCTGCTCCCATATTGGGCCCATCTGCGTAGCATCTGCATCCAGGTCACGGCGCTAGGTGTTTTTATTTAGGCAGCCCTCTTTTCATTTTCCCTTGGGGGTTCCATGTGAGACAGTTCCTCGTCGTATTGGATGCAGTCCTGCGAAGGTTGTGGCCTATCCACCACCGACGTCTCTAAAGGATGTCTTCCTTAACTGGCTGCTGCTTTGTTCTTCACCATAATTCTTCGTTTGAGATCTTGTCTGACCAGCGGATCTTGAGGATCTTCCTGCAGTAGTTGATGAAGACCTGTAGTTTCTTTATGGTGGTGACAGTTGTTCTCCAGGCTTCTGCTCCATAGAGGAGTAGTGGCTTCACGATGGTATTGAATAGCCTTATCTAAGTGGTGATGCCTATGTCGCTGGATCCTCATGTTCTTTAGCTGATGGAAGGCTGCTCGTGCTTTACCGATGCGGGTTCTGACATCTGCATCCGTTCCTCCCTGGTTGTCCAGAATGCAGTCGAGATAGGTAAAGCTGTCCACCTCCTCCAGTGCCTCGCCTGGGACTGTGGTGTGTGTGTTGTTGGATGCGTTGGTCCTGACTACTTTCCTCTTCCCTCTATTGATGGTGAGGCCCAGTCTAGCTGAGTTGTCCGCTATCATGTTTGTCTTTTCCTGCATCTTTTGTTGGATGTTGGAGAAAAGAGCCAAATCATCGGCAAAGTTGATGTCTTCATACTGTTTCCAGAGTGTCCACTGAATTCCATTTGGCTTCTGCTCCGTCGATGTCTTCATCATCCAGTCTATGGCCAGCAGGAACAGGAAGGTGAAAGTAAGCATCCTTGCCTCACACCGGTTCTCACTTTAAATGCGTCCTTGAGCTGTCTGCCATGAACGATTCTGCAGGTCATTCCTTCATAAGACTTCCTAATGATGTTAGTGATCTTTCCTGGCACTCCGTAGTGTCTCAGAAGTCTCCAGAGGGAGACCCGGTCAACGCTGTCGAATGCCTTTTCATAGTCGATGTAGTTGACATACAGCGGCGATTTCCACTCCAGGGATCGTTCCAGAATGATGCGCAGGGTTGCGATCTGTTCCGTGCACGATCTCTCCTTTCGAAAGCCTGCTTGTTGGTCAAGGAAATGCGGGTCTGCTGCGTCGTTCATTCGGTTCAGCAGGATGCGATTAAACGCCTTTCCTGGGATGGGCATCAGTGTTATTTCTCGGTAGTTGGAACAGGAACTGAGGTCGCTTTTCTTGGGAAGCTTGATGAGGTAACCCTCTTTCCAATCTATTGGAATTTCTTCTTCCCATATCTTGCTGAAGAGCGGGTGAAGTAGCTCCACACTGGTCTTCACGTGGGCCTTAAGCGCTTCTGCCGGTATGCTGTCAGGTCCTGCAGATTTGCCGTTCGTCAATTGCTAGATGACGATGCTGATCTCTTCCTTTGTGGGAGTGCAGCACTTGATTGGCAGATCGCTTGTAGCTGGCGGAATCACTTGTGGGTTCTCAGGAACTGGCCTGTTGAGAAGATCTGGATGTGCTCAATCCACCTCTTCTTTCGCCCTTCATCATCTGTTATTACTCCTCCATTTTTGTCCCTTACCGGCCTCTCTGGCTTGGCAAACTTTCCTGCTAATCTCTTGGCAATGGAGTACAGATCTTGCTGCATCTTCCGCCTTTGTTGCAACCGTCTCTATGTTGTTTCGCTTGTCTGCTCTAATACTTCGCTTGACGCTGCTATTTGCTTCGGTGTACTCTTCTTGTGCTTTCACTTTTTTAACCTATTTATTTAAGCTCGATTGCATATCAAGCCTAAGGCTTATATGAAACGCTCTCAAGTCCGTTTCCTTTGTGTCTATGGGGGAGATCTAAAGAACGCTCCCACAGTGGGGATCGAACCCGTGACCTACCGATCGCTAGGCGGACACCATATCCACTACTCCACGGCGACCTTTTACTTTTGCGGCTCGTGTTCTTCTGTTGTAGACACTTGCCTTCTTTTCTCGTCTTTCGGAAGCGTCTCTGCTGATATCCTCTCCTTTTGGATGTAAGACCTGGAGCCCAGTACTTCTTGGCATGTTGAAGTCACTGCTTATTTCATATTCTGCCACTTCTGCATTTTCGTCTCTTCTTCAAGCAGCTCCTCTAGGACTTGGAACTTGTTGGAGAGAGTAATCTTGAACTCTACTTGCTTCCAGGTGTCTTTCAGTGTTGTAGTGTTGTAACGTTGGCGTTGGCTGTGCCCCCATGCCCAACTCTTCTCCAGCTTTAGTTTCAATAAGGCGACAAGGAGATGATGGTCCGAAGCCATGTCTGCTCCTCGCTTGTCACGTACATCCTGAATAGAGCGACGAAACTTCATTGCGATGCACAGATGGTCAATCTGGTTCTCCGTTGACAGGTCTGGTGATACCCAAGTTGCCTTGTGTATCTTTCTGTGACGGAAAACACTTCCTCCGATGACCAGGTTTTTTGTGGCGCTCAGGTCGGCGAATCTCTTCCCGTTGTCGTTTATTTCGCATAACCCTTTTTTCCCCATGATCTCCTCATATCGTCAGTTGTCACTGCCGATTTTGGCGTTGAAGTCACACATTAGAATGATGATGTTTCTCTTTGGTCTGTCTTGTATGATGGTTGAAAGTCTATTGTAAAAGTTGTCCATCTCATCCCCTTTACTGTCGTTCGTCGGGGCGTAGCACTTTTCTGGCACGGGAAGCCTATTTGTCGATTATATGTAGCCGATAGCGTTAGTCCAAATAATTACGTTAAAAGTCCTCTTTCGCCTTTGATATTTACATCCAATAGTCTGACATTTAAGATTTTACTATCAATACTTTTAACAAGTGTTAAACTCATTTTACTTAGAAAAATAACAATGTTAATCGACGACTAGGCTTCCCGTGCCAGAAAAGTGAACAGATCGAGAGGCTTTCCTTGCCACAACGAAAGCGAAAGTAGGCATTTTATAAGTAAAATTGACGATAATTACTATAAAGCGTATATTGAACGTAAAGTTTTATCAAAAAGATGATAGCAATAATATATGATTTTTGACATATTACGGAAAAGCTATGTTAAAAAGTCATCAAAGTGGCAGGTATGCGCGATTGTTCCACCACCTTCGTCATCATTCCATCTTCGATAGAGTTTGTGATAAGTGTTTGGACCTGCGGAATATTGTGAACCTGTTGCTGGATATATGCTTCAACTCATGGACCACCATTTTTTATGCACATATGTGTTTACGGGTTTTAATTTTAGATTTTCTTATCTGTTTCGTGAATTACGATCATCCTTTTTCATGTTTATAACAGAGAGGCAGCCGAGAATGAACAGAGAGGCAGCATCTTGACAGAGAGGCCACCGATATGCATCTTCACCGTGATATAGAACTGTCACAAAAATTTCGGCTGCTGGTTATTGCTTAAATGAAAAAACATTCTTGTTTCTCATTTTCAACAGCATTTCACAAGTTGCGTTTCAAATGGGTACACATCTTTAAGGTTACTTGCAGTTGATACACTCTAGTTAAAACACAGTGCTAAGATACATATATGCCTTAGTGTAAATCAGTCAGTGTCTACACCAATACTCGCTCACATTGCTTGATGCAACTAACGTAAATATCATATGCATTACACTGTTAATTTACTAAAATCTCTTGTCGTTACATGATGTCGTGAATTTATTTATTGTAAGTCGTAGCAAGTGGCAACTGATATTTAACACTGCAGTCTCTAGTCAACTAATGTGTACTAGGGTGCTATTATCTCACAACCATTTGGAAATTTACGGTCTAGATGATATATACTTATATACGACTCAAAGCAACTTTAAAGCTTTTAATAAAGGAACGTCTGTACAGAATGAAAAGCCTAAATTACTAAATTCATATGTTCTGTTAAGAGTCGGTTTGTGTGTTTGTTCTCAAGCAAATCATAATGTATAATTAAAAGGTTTTGGAATATATAATTTCAATGTCTTCCCCCTATAGATGTGATGTTTCAATATTAGCATCAGTATTCCGAGATATATGCGTCTAATTTAATTAATCATTGATTTGATTGTTTATTATTTAAGACTTTTGTGTTTTGTGTGGAAGATTTACAACGACAATTTATCTGTAAATGCATTGGTCATTACAATTATAATAAATGTTCAATGATTTATTCAACTAATACCTTATATAATAAGAGAGGTATGATCCGCGCAAGAAAATTGACTTAAGGACAACAGCTAGGTATATCCTGAATGACGTGTTATATCACTTTTAAAATGTGCTTTATTTTGAAAACCTTTACACGAATTCAACCAGAACCAGAACCAAACTCCACAAAAGGATCAGTGCGGACTGACGAGCCGACAGACGGAGAGAACATACGATGCTTTTTCCTTATGCCTCCATATTGGGTAAAACTTATTATTTTACATCAGAGATTATTTATCATCTTCGAGTAATGCATCGAAAATTCATTCTTTTAAGTCATATGAATATTAAATATCCTCGATATTACTCTCGTTTTAGAATTGTATTGGCCCAAGAACTTACGGAAACTGTTTTTAAACATAGTTTGACTAGTATGGTTTATATCAGTTTTTCTTTATTTTATTACGGATGTTTCTATTTCTTTCATATGCTTTGAATTGGACACTGATGTTGAATATATAAAAACATACTTATATACTGACAATAAACTACTTATAACCATTAAGGTTTGAATATTGATGCAAAAACCAAGATGAACAATCAAACAATCGATGTGAAGACAAAAACATATATTTAGGCTGCGTTTTTCTTCACCTGGATTGTGATAATTTTTGGAATATAAGTTTATAAACAACTATTATGAATGCTTTAACATGCACTTGAGTGGTTTAACTTGCGACATTGCTCTACATAATATATTTTTTACTAGAAGAACTTAAGCGCATAAACGCTAGTATTGTCGTACATTCTTTATAACACGTTTTATTTTTATATTTGAGCTAACTCTTGTTGTTAACAAACACATGCAGTCAAAATTAAATATCGTTTTGGATGAAATATTTGAAGATTGCATTTGTATATTGAACAATATGCGAGCCAATTTACATGTGACATTCTCATGCCAGTTTACCGGGTTTTCGTTCCATGTGCCGCTTCAAGACGAAGCAGCCAGCTTCATTCTTTATTTGTTCATTTTGACTTGTTTTAGTTAGATGCCCTCAGTAACGTTTCTGTATCGTTACAACGAGAGTCAGTTTTGTAATAAACGTATTTTACCCTTCTATATTATTTCCTTTTAATGAATGAGCAGCGACGATACCAATTCAATGTTTGTTGTAAACAATTTTAGGACATATATGTTACTAGAGTTGCGACACCTTAAGGGTTTCGCGGGATGGAATGAGTGGAGAGTTCATATCAAATTGAAAATCGATTATTTCAAAATAAAAAAATTGGTACGAAAAAATATGTGGGCAGTGGGTACTAAAAAAATAAAAAATTTGGGTACGAAAACAAATTTGAGTACGAAAAAAAAAAGGGTACGAACAAAATAAGGGTACGAAAAACTATTTGGGTACGAAAAAAATGGGTATGAATAAAAAATTAGGTACGAACAAATTTGTGTACGAAAAAAAATTTAGTACGAACAAATGGGTACGAAAAAATTTGGGTACGAACAAATTTGTGTACGAAGAAATAATGGGTACGAACATAATATGGGCAGGAAAAAAAACTAATTTGGTTACGAAAACAAATTAGAGTACGAAAAAAAAAAGGAAACGAAAACAATTAGGATACGAAAACTATTTGGGTACGAAAAAAATGGGTACAAATAAAAATTTGGGTACAAAAAAATTTGGGTACGAAATAAATATGGGTACTAAAAAAATGGGTACGAATTTTTTTATTTGGGTACGAAAAAAATGGGTATGAAAAAAAAATTGGGTACGAACAAATTTGGGTACAAAAAAGATTGGTACGAAAAAAAAATTGGGTACGAACAAATTTGGGTATGAAAAACATTTGGGTACGAAAAAAATGGGTACGAAAAAAAAATTAGGTACGAAAACAATTGGGAACAAAAAACATTTGGGTACGGAAAAAATGGGTACGAAAAAAAAATTGTTACGAAAAAAATTTGGTACGAAAAAAATGGGTACGAAAAAAAAAGGGTACCAAAAAAAGTGGGTACCAAAAAAATTGGGTACGAAAAATTTGGGTACGAAAAACATTTGGGTACGAAAATAATGGGTACGAATTTTTTTTTAGGTACGAACAAATTTAGGTATGAAAAACATTTGGGTACGACAAAAATGATTACGAAAATCGAAAAATTGGGGTATGAAAAATCTAATTTGAATAGTCTAGCCCGTGAATTGTCTCCTGGGGGTGAATTGTCTTGGGGTTGCTATTAAAGCTACATGTACTTTCGGCCAAGCCACGTGTTTATAGCGATTGCGCAATAAAAAACACCACTTTTTCGTGATTTAATCAAAAACTAGATTTTTCCCAGTTATAACGAACAGCCAACAGGTAGATCGCGTTATATGTACTGTTAATGGAAAATTTCATAGGGCCATACATTGTAACTCTGTGAAAAATCATATGGGATAACATGCACTGAGGGTGTATATTTTTCACGAACAAGTCAATTGAAGGTGTTAGAGATGCATTGATCCATAAGATTAAAAAGGGTAATTAACCACGGGCTTATTAAAGGGGCCTTTTCACAGATTTTGGCATTTTTTAACTTATTCATTAAATGCTTTATATCGATAAATGTAAACATTGGATCGTAAAAGCTCCAGTAAAAAATCAAGAATAAAATTAAAAAAAGGAAAAGAACATTGCACGGACCAAGTTTCGAACCAGTGACCCCTGGAGTCCTGCCAGAGTCCTGAAGTAAAAACGCTTTAGCCGACTGAGCTATTCCGCCGAGTACATATACTAGAAGTATTTTATACCTTATATAAGCAATCTTCGTAGTTTCACAAAATTTAACGACAAAAACAGAACTCTCCAAATTATTCAATCGTTTCGCGTTGCAACGCTTTATAATTTTTAGGTTTTAAAATCGTCAAAAGATGCATATAATGGCTATATTAGACCATGGTAAATGTTCAGTATTACTGTTTCCTAACAAATATCATAACTAAAACGAAAATTTGCGAATCTGAAACAACTTTTTTCAATTTTGTCAATTTACCAAAGCGTGAAAAGATCCCTTTAAAATTAAAATGATGACATTACATTGTACCAGCTGTTTATTGTTGTATACTGTAAGCTTGCAATATTTTAAATAATGTAAACAACTTACTTTGTATTAAGTTGGCACATTGTTGTCAGATGTAGAAACTTTTTATACTTATTTCTGTTTAGTTGCACTGGCTGAACCAAAAGAATTATGTAGTCGTTTCTAAATAATCACGAAACAACCTACTAATGCATATATGCTTGCCAGTTACTGAGTTTGTGCATTTCCATTCATTATATTATCGGCCTTGGCAAACAGCGTAGAATCAGATGAGACGCCGTGTGATGTCTGCTATTTCCATATCCACGGGTGTTTTTATGTCAAATGTTACGGTTTTTCAATAGATCGTATACTTATCTACAAAACAGCGAATTAGCGTTCACTTTACATCATTTTTAATTATGTTATTTTGTTAGTACTTTCTCGCGTTATTTTCGAACCTGTATTGGCAGCCATTGGTCGACGCCGTCTGCTATTTCGAACGATGAAGATTTCCATATCCACTGGCGTTTTTTTATGTCAAATGTTAGTGTTTTCCAATAGATCGTATACTTATCTACAAAACAGCGAATTAGCGTTCACTTTACATCATTTCTGATGATCTTATTTTGTAAATAATTTCTGAGCGTTAATTCCTACGTTGCTATGTCGTCAGCCATTTTGACGGTTGGTTTGTTTACTTTCGGTTTCCACTACAAACGAAATTAATTGATTTGCTGCTTGCGTTTATTTATTGATTAAATAATAAATTATTAAACCCTTATAATGTAATTGTCTGAATATCATTTATATTCAAGATATTATCGGATAAATAGAATACCATTCTAATACCAGTGTGTACTTACATTTATCTCAGAAAGCCTAGCCGTGTAAACCTTTCTTTAACTCGTCGCACTCAATACGTTGAATAACACATAGATTTATGTCATGTTCATTAAAAAACCACAATGTGCACGAAAGACATGCATGTGTACTACCGATTGATATTCAAACACAATTATTACGCCTTTGTTTATCGATTAAACGCCTAACTGAATTAATAACGCGTAACGTCAGTTTCTTTGTTTCGTAGCAAGATGGAAGCTAGCCTAAGCGCTTTTCATGACGTCACGCGCGCGTGCCCTTTCCCATAAAAATATTTAAACGCAAAATACTCGAAAACTTGATTTTTCCCAGGTATAACGCCTACGCCAACAGGTAGATCGCATTCTTGTCCATATACATGTCAAATTTCAGCAAACGTGCTGGGCCAGTATTCAAGAGACCCAAATCGCGGCTATATGCACCAACTTAACGAAACTTAGCCCCCTTTATCATTCGTTCGAATGAACGTCATCAATGATGACGTCCAATACATCACTCATTCCATACTAGACTTGCGACACCTTAAGGGTTTCGCGGGATGGAATGAGTGGGGAGATCATATACAATTTTCAGCTTTCCGGAAGCAAGGACCCTCTGGACGTGAAACATCAGCTTTCCAACACTATATGATTCCAGTTCCAAAGCACATATTGCATTAGTTCAATGGGAAGAACATAAAACGTCATATTTACAAATCTCTGAAAAACAAACAGTGCTAAAAAATATTTAAAGCAGTCATTTACTATTTAATTGATTATGTCCTCTGATTGTTGCATTTTTAATTTAAATATGTGTTCCTATATGCATTTATTGTTGTATTGACTTAAAAAACTAAAATGGATGCCAATTCTTAGTTTGCTGTCTAAGTCTACCCTAAAATTATACATGTTTCTTGCATAATTGAATTATCAAAAACTGCATACTTGTAAAGGCATTGTCAGAGTTATTTGGTTAAGTTAGAGACAAAGTAAAGCAAATATATTCATTTTTCTTAAAATGAATCATCCTCTGAAGCCCCCACTGGGATTCAAACCCAGATCTCTTTCCTCTGGGAAGGAAAGTATTCTATCTTGAAATACAAGGGCAAGTAAGAGGAAAATTTGCAATTTTAAACCTATAAACATATAAACTTAATTTTTCACATGAACTTAGAAACAACACAGACATCTCTGAATCTGAAACACATTACAGTTACAATTCAGGTTTTTAGTATTGTGCATTGTACATGAATGTTTAAATATTGTATTTATCCTTGGTACACAGAACTGCCTAAAGATGCGTAAAATACCAGTATTCAAATCTGAAAATATCCCATGTGTTTGTTTCACTCTGTAAGTATCCCTATTTTATTTCAATAAAGAAGTTTTTCCTTCTCCTGAAAATTTAACTAAATGTCAGTTATGCTACTTTTTCATTCAGCAAATGACATGTGTCCGTAATGTCAATTTTGAAAATTTGGTAAAAACAATATTTTTACCAAAAAGGTAGACTTAATATTATTAAACAGTTGATGTATGTCACCTTAATAAAAAAAACAAAAATGGGAAAGAAATAAAATGTTTAAAAATGTCAGTTACATGACTTATAACATTAAGTAGACGATATAGCTTTGATACTTTAGGATACGAGTAGACCTTAACACAAATAGGATAAGAGTAGACCTGAACACAAAATTTACCCAAATTTTCAATTTTCTAACTATAAAAGGGGGCATTATTCTGTCAAAAAACAGAAAAAAATGGGTACGAAAAAAATGTGTGTACGAAAACAATTGGGTAAGAAAAAATTATGCCAAAAAAATATATGCTAAAATAGCTTGGGGTCTTGACCACCAAAACGGCTTGGATTTTAATTATGCTGAAATAACTCGGGGGTCATGACCACCAAACTGGCTTAGAATTAAATTATGCTGAAATAGCTCAGGATCTTGACCACCAACCTGGCTTGGATTTTTATTATGCTGAAAAAGCTTGGGATCTTTACCACCAAACTGGCTTGGATTTGAATTATGCTCA
Organism: Dreissena polymorpha; assembly: GCF_020536995.1. Classification (NCBI taxonomy): domain Eukaryota; kingdom Metazoa; phylum Mollusca; class Bivalvia; order Myida; family Dreissenidae; genus Dreissena; species Dreissena polymorpha. The sequence continues at coordinate 78,964,776 of NC_068364.1, forward strand.
TAGTTCGGGTTCTTGACCACCAAACTGGCTTGCATTTTAATTATGCTGAAATAGCTCAGGATCTTGACCATCAAACTGGCTTTGATTTTAATTATGCCGAAATAGTTCAGGATCTTCACCACCAAACTGGCTTGGATTTTAAATATGCGGAAATAGCTCGAGGTCTCGGCCATGAAACTGGCTAGGATTTTAATTATGCTAAAAAAGCTCGGGTTCTTGACCACCAAACTGGCCTTGATTTTAATAATACCGAAATAGTTCAGGATCTTGACCACTAAACTGACTTGGATTTTAAATATGCTGAAATACCTCAGGGTCTCCCCCACAAAACTGGCTAGGATTTTAATTATGCTGAAAAAGCTTGGGGTCTTGATCACCAAACTGGCCTGGATTTTAATTATAATTTATACCGAAATAGTTCAGGATCTTGATCACTAAACTGACTTGGATTTTTATTATGCTGAAATAGCTCGGGGTCTCCGCAACCAAACTGGCTTGGATTTTAATTATGGTTAGAAAGCTCGGGGTCTTTACCACAAAAATTGACCACCAAACTGGCTTGGATTTTAATTATACCGAAAAAGTTAAGGATCTTGACCACTAACCTGACTTGGATTTTAATTATGCTGAAATAGCTCGGGGTCTCTGCCACCAAACTGGCTTGGATTTTAATTATGGTGAGAAAGCTCGGTGCTTGACCACAAAAATGGCTTGGATTTTAATTATGCTGAAATAGCTTGGGATCTTTACCACCAAAGTGGGCGGGGCCCTGGGGTGGGTAATGTGAACATGGATGGTCGAGACACTGTGTTGTCATAAGAAATCTTAAGTATTAATTTGAAGTCAATTGGTGAAAAATGGTGCGGCAGAGGCCGACGCGTATTCCCATGCCGCATGTTTGACCCAGGGGGCGCCCCAGGGTTGGTAATGCGGCCATGCATGGTTGAGATTGACCGTAACTATTGTCTTAAGAGATTTCGAGTGCTTGACAGGTTAATGTAAGCCATCATGGAGACGGGTGGTTTATGTGGGTTGGTGGTAATTTAAAAGATGAAGTTTCAAAAATAATTATAAAATTTGGGGGGGGGGGGGATTCTGGGGTGGGGCATGGGGGATAGTTTGGGTGCAGTGCATTGTGGTATGTCAGGTAAGTGTTGTTTTGTCAAAGTATGAATCAAATGTGATCATAAATAAAGAAGTTATGGCAATTTAAGCAAAATGTTCAATTATCTAAGTATAAAAGGGGCAATAATTCTGTCAAATGCTTGATACAGTTTTCTGCTCTTGTTTATAGATTGGGATCATGTTGGTAAAGAAGTATGCAAAATATGAAAGCAATATGGCAAAGGACATAGAAAATATTTGAGGTGGTATGCAAACTTTAACATAGATTTATCAATAATATGCATATTCTAAGTATAAAAGGTTAATAATTCTGTCAAAATGCTTGATTCAGTTGTCTGCTCTTGTTTATAGATTGGGATCATGTTGGTAATGAAGTATGCAAAATATGAAAACAATAAGTCAAAGGACATAGAAAATATTTAAGGTGGTATGCAAACTTTAACATAGATTTATCAATAATATGCATATTCTAAGTATAAAAGGGGCAATAATTCTGTCAAAATGCTTGATACAGTTGTCTGCTCTTGTTTATAGATAAGGGTCATGTTGGTAAAGAAGTACATGTATGCAAAGTATAAAAGTAATTTGTAAAAGGACAAAGAAAATATATGGGGTAGTACACAAACTTTAACATGTGCACGCTAACGGTAACGCCGACGTGATCAGGATAGCTCCATTATATATATTTCATATATATTAGTCAAGCTAAAAATGAGTGAAAATCTCTGACCTGTCTCCACCCCATCCCCTTTAACTTTTGACCCAGGGGTCAGATCAAAATTCCATATAGTGCAGGGTCGCACATAATGCTCATAGCTACCATGTGTTTAAGTTTCAAGGTTCTAGTGCTAATGGTGTAGGAGATAGTGGCTAGGACAGACGGACAGACTGATGGTGGAGATAACCACAATGAACCTGTTAACAGCCAACTAACGCTGCCAACAAAGCACAAGCTTTACGTGTCAGGATGCGGCACTATCTATACAAACTGCATAAGGAATTACAAGACGCTTAGGGTTTGAGGGACACCAAACCTGATTATGAGTCTTCCACACCTTAAGCATCTTAATAACCCTTTGCATGCTGGGAAATTTGTCGTCTGCTAAAATGTCGTCTGCTGAATTTCTAAAATAAGCATTTTCTTCAAAATTTTTTCAAAGAATACTATCAGAATAGCAAACAGTTTGGATCCTGATGAGACGCCACGTTCTGTGGCGTCTCATCTGGATCCAAACTGTTTTCAAAGGCCTTTAAAATTCGGTTCCCGCACTGAAAGGGTTAAATATACTTATTTGCTTGTGTACATGTACCTGATAATAAATTATTATTATTACCTGTTTTGGCATCAACAAGCTTTATCAATTGGCCCTCAAATTTTGCACATAAACGCTACACGATCAACCAATATGCCTTTTCATTTCAAGTCGGAAAGCAATTTAGCCCTTATTCGGCCATTATAGGGTGGAGGATCTATTTAAAATACAACTATTCCAGATACAAAAATATGAATTCATTTATTTAATGCACTTATTTTCTTCTCTTTTGCTACGAAATGACCATAAACCAGCTTTCCCAGTCATATTTTGCACTAGCAGATGATATTTCTTTTTTTACATATGAAAGGTAAAAAGAAATTCAAGCAGCATTTTATAATATAAATTTTAAAATGCACTCAATCATGCACTTCCAAACAAAATTATTGTAATTCTGTTATTTATAATCATATTAATAATGCCTCATTTTTCTCAAGTTTATGGTTTACTATCTTTTTTTCCCAATTTTATGGTTTATCTTGATTATTTTCTGAATTCAAAAGGCACTGGCTTAAAAAAACTGTCTATGCATGTAACTGTATATTGAAATCTCTTTATGAGTGATTATAAATGCATGATAAAATTCTAACAGGTTATGAAATAGATAAATCTATATTGTTTGTATTTTTTCGTAAACATTATTAGCCACCGTTGTTGTCAAACATATATTTTTGTTTTATTAATGACGTTGTTTCACAGATTACTGTAACAGAGCTACAGATAAGGTGGGCATTTGTGCAAATACCCAATGTAAAATTGCCGATTACGCATAGAAAAATAAAACCATGCGTTCCGAAACCCCATTGAAATTGCCGATTACGCATATCATATTTTTCCTTTGCATAACGAGTAAATTTGTCCCGGAAATACCCTGGTCCGAAATACCCGGATTCTTTCCGCTTTGTTCAAGCGCTTTCAGTATAACCTTCAGTACAATAATATGTACGGAAAAAAGTGTCTTTGTGACTACGTGTTATTGTTGTGAAAATGTCGAAATCGTGAGGCCTTAAAAATGGAAACATCGTATCCTAGGCACAAAGAAACTCAATTTTAAGATATTTAACCGCAGGCAACACAAAATCAGAAGCGGAAAATATAGTGAAACTAATTCTTGACGATATTATGTCGGAGGCAATTGCTGTCAGTGCTTACATTGTAAGAAAACTGGTGGAAAAAATCGTTGAACTTTTTTTTGAATCAAGACTGTATATTATGGATACATCTACATAATTACACAAAATCTCTGAAACTAATCAATTAAGAGTGGAACTACAACCAGCTTATTCAGATAAGCAGGTGAGAATTTAAGACAATGAACATACCCAATTTTAAAACAAAGGTACCCAATTGTCAATTAAAGTACCCGTTGTGGGTACCGACTTTTTTGTACCCAATTGAATATGAAAATACCCAATTGAACTCAAAAGTAGTGGGTATTAACCCAATTACTGAGAAAAGTTATCTGGAGCTCTGCTGTAACGTACAATCTTTATACGGAATGAAGGAGTTTTTATTTACAAGTACACTTTTTGTATATTTTTGATAGTCTACTTAATTTTTGTTTTACTGTTAAATAAAATAACGCCGCACACGTCAGACTAATGTCGTTAAAATCTAGAGTTTAAATGAAATTATGTCACACGATATACGTATAAAAATATTTAACTGCATGTCCGACTTGTCGTCATTAAATTCAAGTCGTCATTAAATTCAAGATTTAAAATGAAAATACGTCACAAGATATATGTACTTCATACCATACGAGTTTTTTAGGATATTTTCAGATCTGAATACTGGTATTTTACGTGTTAAACTTTAACTGTAATGTATCGCAGATTCAGAGATGTATGTTTTGTTGTAAAGGTCATTTAACCCAACATATCTCAGACACAAAGAGTGTCCAAATTTGTGCAAACAATTAAATTAAAACTAAGACATTTATCGATTGTCATTACCTGCTGTATAATTTATTTGTGTACTGACATATATTCAATTGTGGTGAAATCAACCGGGATCACCTTGGTGAGAATCTGGTGGAAAAATCACTGCACTAACCTGAGACATCAGTCTTTCATGATTGATTGCTCAGTTGTACATATTTTTCTAATTCTGGCTACCATAACTTTAAATGTCGCTTTTTATGATTTTTGACTGGCGCGACTTTATAGTTATGGACCAACCCCATTAGGAAAGTCAACCAGAAAATGCCGAAAAGTCGACAGTTAAAAAAGACCGGTCCAAAACAGCTTTTAAATGCAGTTATTGGCCCATATCAATCACTTGATTGGAAAGATTGACATTTTTCACATTTAACTGATACATTCTTTCACAAAATACTATCTTAAACATTTAAAATTTATCTATTCTGCTCTTACATATCGAGAAAAACAGCGATGTGACAGACTTTCTTGAAATGCGAATCTCCCGAGATTTCACGGTCATATGATGGTATTTCTACTTTTAGTAACATACCATGTGCTCAAGTGTTTTTAAATTCAGAATGACATTTCCCGGTATTTTAGAATATTCTGGCTTGTTTTGTGAACAAATTGTAGTGTAAATACAAACTCAAAGTAAATATTTAAAACTACCCGATTCACACTGAAATCATTTTTATAATCCACCAGACTTGTTGTTAATCACAAATAATAGATTTCAGAAAACGAAAGTAATGTTTACAATTTCAGCAAAAAATGTCAAGGTCGTTCGAAAGTATCCAAATTAAAACTAGTCTTGGACAAAGCGACAATGGCGTCAAAATTGTGAATTTCAGACTGATGAGAGTTATTTTCATCTATTGTAAGATGCATTTGAAACATTTGAACCTTAAAATATTCCTCGGTGCAGTAATTTATATTCATTCACCAATATATGTAGAAATGTATCCAAGAAAATGAGTATTCTTTGATTTATAGCATGACATAAATATGTTACGACTCTGGTTGACTTTTGATACGGGGTTGGCTTCATCATACAGGTATGTCAATACTATATCAGTGTCCGACAAATTTCTTATTGCATGTTATAGATATTACATGTATGTGCACATGTATGTGTACTTAAATTCGGACAGCACGTTAAGTTGGAAACGTAAATAAAGCGTTTAGATGATCAATACGACTGACTCGTATGGTGTTAATCAATGCAATTGCTCTTTTTAACAACAAATACCGAGTTTCAAGAAATCAAGAGTATTAAATCATTTATTTACTTGTGTCCGACTTTAAGTTCTGTCCGAATTTACGTATTGCATCCGTATGTTACGACACTAGTGTGCAGTCAGTATACAATACAATAATTGTTTCAATAATGAAGGAACTGATACAGTGTAACGGTAACGATACAGCGTGTTTACATTATATTTTATTAAGAGGAAATGTCAATGCCAAATAATTCGCGAGATACCCCGGTACTTTAGTTGAAATTCACAACGAAACTTTTAATGGAAACTAAATGATCTCAATGATGTACCCGCTACGAAATTTTTATTTACAAATAAATACACCCATGCCAATTTGTGCGCGCTTTTTATCTGGACCAGGGGCCTATACGTTTGTATAGGTCCCTGTCTGGACAAAGAAATTCATTTATTAAATGTAGAATTTTGTAACCTAAAATAGCTGTACACAACGTGTGCAAACCGTCGCAGGTGATTTACGCAAGTTGCAATTGAACGGTCCTGATTGGGAGCTTATTTCATCATATCTTTAAATAGAATCATATGCCGAAATTCAATTGACACTTTAGAAAATTTCAAACGTTTGTGTTTATGACTCTCATCGTCTATATTACCCTCCCATAATTTGGTTTAAAAAAAATTAAATTGGGCATATATGGGATTATTGATTAACAGTCGATCAATCCAATTATTAATTGACAATGCAAACTAATTAGCAGGTGTTAACCGCGTTGTTATTAATATTCATTTTCGGTTTTGTTACCGTTTTGAAGAATCCGCTATTGTTTTGATTTATTTAATGTTCGGCATCCTTGGATATTTAACGACATCAAAAACGTAGTCGCTATTACTCATTGTTGCGGTTAACAAAGAATTCCAAACTGCGAAATGATGTTGCATCATGTGCGCCAACTATCCAACCGGCTCTCATTATATTATTAGCAGACGACAAATGTTGATTCTGATTGAATGATTAAAATGCACTCTTACTGTTTACGACATTACCGCAAGTGATCGGTGATTGATAAGATAATTGATTGCACTTTGTTATCGGATTATAAACAAGACACGGTGTAGAAACACATGGTCAGCGTGTTTATTCTACGTATGTCTGTCAATAAAACGGGCTACCGCTCTTATAGATTTATAGTAGCCCGGCGGGCGTCAGCTGAAACATTTCAGTAGCCCGATGAAAAAATTCTGTAGCCCCCGGGCTCCGGGCAATGGATTTGTCGGACACTGCTATATAAATTGTACACTGAAGTTTCTTTAGCTAATATTTTTCTTATGTTGACAGACCATTGACATTGCTGGGGTTTGTTGAGATAAATACTTATTATCATCAGGGGCAGGAAGACATTATAGACATTAAACAGCGTATCATTACGTAGACAACAGTTGCACAACTGTATGCGTAAAAGGTAAATCAGTATATTAATAATTATGTTGACAACTAGCTTACGTAGCAACGTCCGAAAATATGAAATATCCGACATCTATTTCAATATTTAAAATTCAAGATATAATGACTACTGAACTGTTTTACTTTAAGGAAAAAACAGTAAAAGTATGTTTTTTATGAAAATGAAACACAACAAACAATATACTTATCATGATAACGGCTAAACGACTTATTATCCCAATATAACACTGTCATTGAATCGCACATTTCAATTAAAAATTATTCCCCTTGAATGTTAATGCATATTGATATAACGAATTCATCAAACGTTATCAAACATGAGTAATTTGCATTGCATCGGATTCCCACAATATTATGTGGATGTAAATCGGATCCGGTTGTTGTTTATGTGTCAAGCTCATTTTGCCAGTGAGATACTTAAATTTCTTGCGTAGTAAAATCGGCTAGATTGAACTTTACCGGTACGCAGTTGTTTACCACTATCAAATCTACTGTAAAGTACACAAAGATACTTACATAATTCTGCCGTATCTGTCTGAATAAACATCCGCTGCACAAAATATAGACATTTGTATTAATGATTATTAAACACAATCATATTTTTCTGTGTTTATTGAATTAATGACACTGAGTTTCTTTGTCGCGTTACAAGATGGCGGATGTCTAACGCTGTTTGTGAAGTGACGTCACAATGTTTATTTGAGCGCGTGCCCGTTCCCACAAAAAAAGTTTAAACACAAAATACTCGAAAACTTGATTTTTGCCAGGTATAACGCCTACGCCAACAGGTAGATCGCACTCTGATCCATATACACGTCAAATTTCAGCAAACGTGTTCGGCCAGTTTTCAAGACTCCCAAATCGCGGCTATATGCGCCAGCTTAACGAAACTTAGCCCCCTTTATCATTCGTTCGAATGAACGTCATCAATGATGACGTCCAATACATCACTCATTCCATACTAGAGTTGCGACACCTTAAGGGTTTCGCGGGATGGAATGAGTGGAGAGTTCAAATCAAATTGAAAATCGATTATTTCAAAATAAAAAATTGGTACGAAAAAATATGTGGGCAGTGGGTACGAAAAAAAAAAATTGGGGTAAGAAAACAAATTTGAGTACGAAAAAAAAGGGTACGAACAAAATAAAGGTACGAAAAACTATTTGGGTACGAAAAAAATGGGTACAAATAAAAAATTAGGTACGAACAAATTTGTGTACGAAAAAAATTTCAGTACGAACAAATGGGTACGAAAAAATTTGGGTACGAACAAATTTGTGTACGAAGAAATAATGGTTACGAACATAATATGGGCAGGAAAAAAAACTAATTTGGTTACGAAAACAAATTAGAGTACGAAAAAATAAAGGAAACAAAAAAAATTAGGGTACGAAAACTATTTGGGTACGAAAAAAATGGGTACAAAAAAAAAATTTGGGTACGAAAAAATCTGGGTAGGAAACAAATTTGGGTATTAAAAAAATGGGTACGAATTTTTTTATTTGGGTACGAAAAAAATGGGTATGAAAAAAAAATTGGGTACGAACAAATTTGGGTACGAAAAAGATTGGTACGAAAAAATAAATGGGTACGAACAAATTTGGGTACGAAAAACATTTGGGTACGAAAAAAATGGGTACAAAAAAAAAAATTGGGTACGAAAACAATTGGGAACAAAAAACATTTGGGTACGAAAAAATGGGTACGAAAAAAAAATTGTTACGAAAAAAAATTTGGTACGAACAAAAATTTAGGTACGAAAAAAATGGGTACGAAAAAAATTGGGCACGAAAAAAAAGGGGTACGAAAAAAATGATTACGAAAATCGAAAAATTGGGTTATGAAAAATCTAATTTGAATTGTCTAGCCCGTGAATTGTCTCCTGGGGGTGAATTGTCTTGGGGTTGCTATTAAGGCTACATGTACTTCCGGCCAAGCCACGTGTTTATAGCGATTGCGCAATAAAAAACACCACTTTTTCGTGATTTAATCAAAAACTAGATTTTTCACAGTAATAACGAATACGCCAACAGGTAGATCGCGTTATATGTACAGTTAATGGAAAATTTCATAGGGCCATACATTGTAACTCTGTGAAAAATCATCTGACCAGAACCGGCTGATAATAAGCATGTCTCCTCTTGGTAGTGAAGCTTCCCATTAAGTTTAATTGAATTCCAGTCATTAGTTGCTGAGAAATAGCCCGGACAAAAATTGTGCACGGACGGACAGACGAAGCGGCGACTATATGCTCCCCCCTTAAAAAATTTGGGGAGAGCATAATAAAAAAGTTGTGGCAATTTAAAAGTGGTACGCAAACTTTAAAATAGATTTATCAATTATATGCTTATTCTTAGTGAAAAAAAGGCCATTATTGTTACAAAATGCTTGATACAGTTATCTGCTTTTGTTTATACATTGGGGTCATGTTGGTTAAGAAGCAAAATACATGTATGAAAGCAATATGTCAATGGACATAGGAAATATATTCGAGGTAGTACGCAAACATTCCAATGCGCGCACCTACGCCGGGGTGAGTAGGATAGGTCCACTATATATATTTCATATATAATAGTCGAGCTAAAAAGTAAATATACTATAAACAACAAGCTTACCTCAATCACAATTTTAATGCAATACAGTTAAACAACAAGGGACAAAATTGTCACAAAACCAGGTTTTCATTGTGAAAAAAAAATCTGATAAAGGGAGAAAACTCAAACTGAACTTTTGAAATGACCAAAAAAAATTAACCCCCTTTGTAAGTTTTTTTTTTTTTTTAAATCTATTTTTAGTCGTGGCGACCTTGACATTGGAGATATTGACGTGATTCTTTCGTGGGACACACCGTCCCATGATGGTGAACAAATGTGCCAAATGATTTTAAAATCTCACAATGAATGACATAGTTATGGCCAGGACAAGCTCATTTATGGCCATTTTTGACCTTTGAACTCAAAGTGTGACCTTGACCTTGGAGATATCGACGTAATTATTTCGCGCGACACACCGTCCAATGATGGTGAACAAATGTGCCAAATGATTTTAAAATCTGACAATGAACGACATAGTTATGGCCCGGACAAGCTTATTCCGCCAGCCCGCCAGCCCGCCAGCCAGCCAGCCAGCCCGCCCGCATTCGCCAATCTAATAACCAGTTTTTTCCTTCGGAAAACCTGGTTAATAAAGTTACAATGATATGCCAGGGATTGAAACTAATTTTTGCTATTGTGGGCAACCATCTTTAGTATTTTGGTTGCCCAGATAAAGAATAACGAGCCCAGAAATATGAACATGTGAATATTATTATACATTTTTTTAATAAAATAATAGATAATTATATACATTTGCTGACAATACACATGTTCAATGCATGATGTATTATTATGAGCCTAAATTGAGTCATGTCCTATTCCTAAATAATGAATGTTATTTAACTAGTATTGATCCATGGTGATCAATTGTTTTTCAATTTTTATTGCACTGAATTGTTTTAAGATTTAAAAAAAAGAAGTTTACCAACTTTTGAAATTGAGTTGCCCAGGCCAAAATCTACTTGCCCCAGGCTCACGCGAAACCACATATTTCCATCCCTGTATGCTCTTCATTTTCTGATCTTCCATCCCATTCTCAAAATTAATTTTAAAGCACAATATGTTTTAATAACATTTGTATGAATTACTAACCATTATCACCCAAAACACAATTTTACAACGCTGTAATCGTGTCGTAGAGATTTAGTTTACTATTATCAGTGTTCTCTTTAAATACCGTCAGCCAGCGATTCTGCCGGTTACATTTACTCTTACATTTACATGACGGCTTCTTTTCCCAAATATATCAAGTAAATGTCATAAATGCTTTTGTTTTACTGCATAGTTGCCGGCCATATAACTGGTACTCAATTTTCTGGAAAACACTGAATTATGCATGACAAACACACAATACTTAAAATCTTAGATTCGTTTTTAAAATAAATTGACACTTCCAGCTTGTCGCCATTAAAATCCAAAGATTCAAATAATTTTCCACGAGGTACGTCAACAATTGCGTAATCAAATGAATGAAAAATAAAAGTAAAGAAAGCCGGTGTTTACATAAATTCCAGGTTGATAAACACAACAAGGTAAATGTACCTTGTAGTCGGTGAGATATAATAATAATACAGTTAGTAAGGCTCGTACCCTGGGTACGGTAAATATACTAAAACGTACCCAGAAATTTTAACACTAAATCGGGTGTTTTATTGAGTAGATTCTTGGACTCAGAGCCGAATTTTTTACCTTGGAATTTTCGAAGATATCACATCTTCTTCATCAGCTGATCACTGGCTGACTGACGTCACAGTCACATGACCGGTGAAGGGTCACGTGACATGAGGAGACTGTCATAAACCCGGGGTAGCTCGAGTCCCTCGTCCCTGTTAAGTGATGGCCGCCGCTGTTTAATTTCAATTGCTTCTTTCACCTTGCGTTTCCATAGATGTTCTTCGGAGGTGAGTACTTTGGTTTTGTTAGGGTCGATCTTGTGACCTGTTTGTTTACAATGTTCATATATGGCAGAAGAAGTTCGTGTAAGGTGTTCTTTCAATCTAGTGTCTAATTGTCTCGCTGTTTCACCTACATAGTCATTTTTACAGTCCTCACATTGGACATGATAGATCACACCACATTTCTTCATTTTATCTGTTTTGTCTTTAACTTTGGTGAGGTTCTGTCTGATGGAATTGAAAGGTTTGTGGAAGATGTTGGCTCCATGTTTTTTGAATACTCTAGCCAAAACTTCTAAGGTGCCCCTGATATAAGGTATTCCTGCAGTCGGTCTCTTTTGTGTTCCCTTATCTTTGTCTAGTGTTTTCTCTTTCTTTTTGGGTAGTCTGAATATCCAATCCGGGTATCCGTTGGTTCTTAAAGCGGATTTCACATGTTCGATTTCGTCTTTCTGGTCTTTTTCTTTTGTTATTAGGGTTTTGGCTCTGTGTAGTAGGGTACGTACAACTGATCGTTTGTGTTCAAGGTGGTGGTTGGACTGAAAGTATAGATACTGGTCGGTGTGCGTCGGTTTCCTGTAAACCGTGGTTTTCGTCGACCCATCGTCTGCCACGTGAACACATGTGTCCAGGAACGGAATACGGCCTTCTTCCTCCTGCTCTGAAGTGAACTTGATATGTTCGTCTATTGAGTTGATGTGGTCCGTGAATTCTTGGATGTTGTATTCATGGATTTTAGTCATGGTATCATCCACGTACCTCAGCCAGAGGGACGGTGGATTCCTTGCAGTTTCAAATGCCTGCTTCTCAAAAAACTCCATATATAAGTTCGCGACAATTGGCGATACGGGAGAACCCATGGCTGCACCTTGCTTCTGTTGGAAGAATTGTTCATTGTATATGAAGTATGTGCTACTAAGGCAGAGGTCTAACAACTCGGTCACTTGTTCAACACTGAGTTCAGATCGTTCGTTGAGTTTGGTGTCTCCAGCCAATTTGTTCTTGATCACTGTGAGTGCTTTAGGTACTGGAATTGAAGTGAAAAGTGCTGAGACATCATAGGATACCAATTTCGTGCCTTGGGGTACTTCAAGATCCTTGATCTTCTGAACGAAATCCACCGAGTTAACTATGTGGTGTTCCGTTTTACCCGCCAAGGGGCCAATGACCGAAGCAATGTATTTAGCGGTTGCATACAATACGCTTCCTGTGCTCGATACAATTGGTCTTAAAGGAGCATCCTTTTTATGAATTTTGGGTAGTCCATATAATTTTGGGACGTTTTCTGATGTGGGATATAGTTGATGGTACAGTTTATCTGAGATAAGATTTTCCTTCTTCCATTTCTTTAAGATGTTAACCAATCTAGTTTTCACTTGCCTGGTTGGGTCCTTTTTCAGTGGTTCATAGGTATCCCTGTCGCTCGTGAGCTTATCCATCTTGGCTACATACTCAGTTTTGTTCATCACAACCGTAGTACGACCCTTATCGGCAGGTAGAATTACAATGTCTTTCCGTTTACCTAAGTCACGCAAGGCATCTCTTTCCTTGGTGGTGATGTTGCTTTTAGGTTTGGTGGCACTTTTTAGAATCTTTACAACTTCTCCCCTTAAACTTTCAGCGGCCGATTTATCCTCTAATTGGTAGCAAACCTGTTCTGTGGAAGCGATGATTTCATTTATGGGGATGGTTGGAGGGGTAACACAAAAGTTCATACCTTTCTTTAACACTGATGTTTCATCCAGTGACAACGGCCTGTCCGATAAATTGACGACCCATTTGTCAGTGTTAATCAAGTCCCTTTCTGTTCCTCATGTCACGTGACCCTTCACCGGTCATGTGACTGTGACGTCAGTCAGCCAGTGATCAGCTGATGAAGAACATGTGATATCTTCGAAAATTCCAAGGTAAAAAATTCGGCTCTGAGTCCAAGAATCTACTCAATAATGCATCAACCAGAGCAGAGAAACCTCCACGAGCGTAAATCGGTTGTTGTCGGGTATTTTGTAAAAATTAATTATGTTTACATTTATGTCAATTTTCTGTTCAATGGCATTTATATTATCAAAACTCATTGTTAAAATCAATGATGTGATTTAATTTTAAATCTTAAATTGTTTAAAGTCGCGTCATTGTATGACGTCGTCAAGTATAATATTTTCCGCGACATCGCACGCTCACTTTTTACCGTCATAGATTTTTTTAAAGAAACATTATTTGGTTTGCAAGGTCCGTTAAATGGGGAACACCATATTCGGTATTTATATTATGTTTTAACAATTAATTCATGCTGTGTAATAAATATTGTATAAGATATTTCGATATTGATTGAAAATGTTTCAAATTGTTATTTATGAAACCTCTTATTCTAATGAGTGTATGCTATTATATTATACTTTGAAAAGCATATCTGTTGTACTATAATCTTATTATTCATTTTTTATTGTTAATTTCATTTATTGTAGAGAATCGTCAATGTTACATCTAGGCGCCAATGCTTGTCGTCAGTGTTAGTCGTAAATGCTTGTGATCATTGTCGTCAATGTTAGTCGTCAATCCTTATCGTCATTATACATGAAGGAAATAAAAGCAGAAACAGAGACATATTCTTGATTACTTGCTTATTCCTACGGCGTCCTCTCAACACTCAAACTAAAAAGCATGTTGATGCAGATTTTTTAAAAGAGAAGGTTGTTTAAGGTAAACAAAATTGTTTTACGTTATCGGTAGCATGTTTAACGACATCAGATTTTTGGCGGATATACAACTCGGATACAATCTAATATTTGCGGGTATGTTTAAGTTTATTTACCGTACCCGGGGAACATGTAAGTAAAGTTAAGAGTATCCAGGGTACATGTACCGGTAAGTAGTACCCGAGCCGAGAATGACCAATCGAGCCTTAGTAAGTGATTGATGGTGTATGGGATAACATGCACTGAGGGTGTATATTTTTCATGGACAAGTCAATTGAAGGTGTTAGAGATGCATTGATCCATAACATTAAAAAGGGTAATTAACCAAGGGCTTATTAAAATTAAAACGATGATATTACATTGTACCAGCTGTTTATTGTTGAGTACTGTAAGCTTGCAATATTTTAAATAATGTAAACAACTTACCTTGTATTAAGTTGGCACATTGTTGTCAGGTGTAGAAACTTTTTATACTTATTTCTGTTAAGTTGCACTGGCTGAACCAAAAGAATTATGTAGTCGTTTCTAAATAATCACGAAACAACCTACTAATGCATATATGCTTGCCAGTTGCTGAGTTTGTGCATTTCCATTCATTATACTATCGGCCTTGGCAAACAGCGTAGACTCAGATTAGACGCCGCATGATGTCTGCTATTTGGTACGCAGAAGATTTGCATATCCACGGGTGTTTTATGTCAAATGTTATGGTTTTTCAATAGATCGTATACTTATCTACAAAACAGCGAATTAGCGTTCACTTGACATCATTTTTAATTATGTTATTTTGTTAATACTTTCTCGCGATCTTTTCGCCTTTGGTCGACGCCGTCTGCTATTTCGAACGATGAAGATTTCCATATCCACTGGCGTTTTTTTATGTCAAATGTTAGTGTTTTCCAATGGATCGTATACTTATCTACAAAACAGATAAGTAGCGTTCACTTTACATTGTTTGAGATGATGTTTTTTTGTAAATACTTTCTAAGCGTTCATTCTGACGAAGTCGACCATTTTGACGGGTGTGAAGAAATACCGAATTTCCCGTAATTACCAAAATCCCCAGAAATCCACGAGATCCCACGAAATCCCCATTTATATTGATTATTTATCGAAAAACTGCGTATTTTAATATAGACTGTTGCGAAATACACGGAAATCACTAATGAAACATTGTTTTTATCAAAGTTTGATTTCGGGGATTTCGGTAGGGAATTCGGTATATCCACACCGCATTTTGTAATTCCGGTTTTGTCAAACTTGCGAAACGTTTTCGTGATTTAATCAAAAACTATATTTTTCCCAGGTATAACGCCTACGCCAACAGGTAGATCGCATTCTTCTCCATATACATGTCAAATTTCAGCAAAATTTACCGACCAGTTTTCAAGCGCCCCAAATCGCGACTATATGCGCCAGCTTAACGAAACTTAGCCCCCTTTATCATTCGTTCGATTGAACGTCATCAATGATGACGTCCAATACATCACTCATTCCATACTAGAGTTGCGACACCTTAAGGGTTTCGCGTGATGGAATGAGTGGAGAGATGAAATCAAATTGAAAATCGATTATTTCTAAAAAAAAATGGTACGAAAAAATATGTGGGTAGGAAAAAAAAAACAAATTTGGGTACGAAAACAAATTTGAGTACGATAAAAAGGGTACAAACAAAATAAGGGAACGAAAAAACTATTTTGGTACGAAAAAAATGGGTACAAATAAAAAATAAGGTACGAAAAAATTTGTGTACGAAAAAAAAATGAGTACGAACAAATGGGTACGAAGAAATTTGGGTACGAACAAATTTGTGTACGAAAAAATTGGATACAAAAAAATGTGGGTACGAAAAAAAAATTGGTTATGAAAAAAAATTAGGGTACGAAAAACTATTTGGGTACGAAAAAAAGGTTCAAATAAAAATTTGGGTACAAAAAAAATTGGGAACAAAACGAATTTGGGTACGAAAATAATTTGAGTACGAACAAATGGGTTCAAAGAAATTTGGGTTCGAACAAATTTGTGTAAAAAAAAAATTGGGTACGAAAAAAAATTTGGTTATGAAAACCTATAGGGTACAAAAAACTATTTGGGTACGAAAAAAAAAGGGTACATATATAAATTTGGGTACAAAAAAAAATTGGGTACGAAACAAATTTGTGCACCGACGGACAGACGAAGCGGCGACTATATGCTCCCCCTAAAAAATTTGGGGGGGAGCATAATAAACAAGTTATGGCAATTTAAAGGTGGTACGCAAACTTAATAATAGATTTATCAATTATATGCTTATTCTAAGTGAAAAAAAAGGCCATAAGTGTTACAAAATGCTTGATACAGTTATCTGCTCTTGTTTATACATTGGGGTCATGTTGGTTAATAAGCAAAATACATGGTGTATGAACGCAATATTTCAAGGGACATAAAAAATATTTGAGGTCATATGCAAACTTTAACATAGATTTATCAATAATATGCATATTATTCTAAGTGAAAAAGGGCCTAATTCTGTTATAATGCTTGATACAGTAAATGAGTTGTCTGCTCTTGTTTATAGATTGGGGTTATGTCGGTAATGAAGTATGCAAAATATAAAAGCAATATGTCAATGGACATAGGAAATATATTTGAGGTGGTACGCAAACATTCCAATGCGCACGCCGACGCCGGGTTGAGTAGGATAGCTCGACTATATTTATTTCATATATAACAGTCAAGCTAAAATGTAAATATACCATAAACAACAGGCTAACCTCAATCACAACTTTAATGCAATGCTTATAACAATAGAATACAATGATATGCCAGGGATTGAAACTAACTGTTTACTATTGTGGGCAACCATCTTTAGTATTTTGGTTACCCAGATAAAGAATAACGAGCCCAGAAATATGAACATGTGAATATTATACATTCTTTTAATAAAATAATAGATAATTAAATACATTTGCTGACAACACATGTTCAATGCATGATGTTTTATTATGAGCCTGAATTGAATCATGTCCTATTCCTAAATAATGAATGTTATTTAACTAGTATTGATCCATGGTGATCAATTGTTTTTCAATTTTTATTGCAGTGAATTGTTTTAAGCTTTAAAAAAAAGAAGTTTACCAACTTTTGAAATTGAGTTGCCCAGGCCAAAATCTACTTGCCCCGGGTTCACGGTAAACCACTTATTTCCATCCCTGTATGCTCTTCATTTTCTGTTCTTCCATCCGATTCTCAAAATTAAATTTAAAGCCGATATTTTTTAATAACATTAGTATGAATTACTAACCATTATCACCCAAAAAACAATTGTACAAAGCTGTAATCCCGTCGTAGAGATTTAGTTTACTATTATCAGTGTTCTCTTTAAATACCGGCTGCTAGCGATCTTGCCGGTTACATTAAAGGGATCTTTTCACGCTTTGGTAAATTGACAAAATTGAAAAAAGTTGTTTCAGATTCGAAAATTTTCGTTTTATTTATGATATTTGTGAGGAAACAGTAATGCTGAACATTAACCATGGTCTAATATAGCAATTATATGCATGTTTTGACGATTTTAAAACCTAAAAATTATAAAGCGTTGCAACGCGAAACGATTGAATAATTAGGAGAGTTCTGTTTTTGTCGTTAAATTTTGTGAAACTACGAAGATTGCTTATATAAGGTATAAAATACTACACGTATGTGTACTCGGCGGAATAGCTCAGTAGGCTAAAGCGTTTTTACTTCAGGACTCTGGCAGGACTCCAGGGGCCACTGGTTCGAAACCTGGTCCGGGCAATGTTCTTTTCCTTTTTTAAATTTTATTCTTGATTTTTTACTGGAGCTTTAACGATCCAATGTTTACATTTATCGATATAAAGCATTTAATGAATAAGTTAAAAAATGCTAAAATCTGTGAAAAGGCCCCTTTAACTCTTGATGCCGGCTACTTTTCCCAAATATATCAAGTAAATGTCACAAATGCTTTGGTTTTACTGCATAGTTGCCGGCCATATAACTGGCTACTCAAATTTTTCTGGAAAACACTGAACTATGCATGACAAACACACAAAAATTAAATACATCTTAGATTCATTGTAAAAAATAAATTGACACTTCCAGCTTGTCGTCACTAAAATCCAAAGATTCAAAAAAAATTCCACGAGATACGTCAACAATTGCGTAATCAAATGAATGAAAAATAAAAGTAAAGAAAGCCGGATTTTACATAAATTTCAGGTTGAAACACAACAAGGTAAAGGTAGTCGGTGAGATATAATAATAATACAGTTAGTAAGGCTCGTACCCTGGGTACGGTAAATATACTAAAACATACCCGGGAATTTTAACACTAAATCGGTTGTTGTCGGCTATTTTGTAAAAATTAATTATGTTTACATTTATGTCAATTTTCTGTTAAATGGCATTTATACAATGTATTATCAAAACTCATTTTTACAATCATTAATGTGATTCAATTTAAGATCTTAAATTGTTTAAAGTCGCGTCATTGTATGACGTTGTCAAGTATATTTTCCGCGATGTCGCACGTTAACTTTTTACCGTCATAGATTTTTTTAAAGAAACATTTTTTGGTTTGCGAGGTCCGTTAAATGGGGAACACCATATTTGGTATTTATATTATGTTTTAACAAATAATTCATGCTGTGTAATAAATATTGTATAAGATATTTCGATATTTATTGAAAATGTTTCAAATTGTTATTTATGAAACCTTTTATTCTAATGAGTGTATGCTATCATATTATACTTCGAATAGCAGATCTGTTGTACTATAATCGTATTATTCATTCTTTATTGTTAATTTCATTTATTGTAGAGAATCGTCAATGTTACATTTAGTCGCCAATCCTTGTCGTTAGTGTTAGTTTTCAATGCTTGTTATCATTGCCGTCAATGTTAGTCGTCAATCCTTATCGTCATTATACATGAAGGAAATAAAAGCAGAAACAGAGACGTATTCTTGATTACTTGATTATTCCTACGGCGTCCTCTCAACACTCATACTAAAAAGCATGTTGATGCAGATTTTTTTTAAAGAGAAGTTTCTTTAAGGTTAACAATATTGTTTTACTTTAATCGCTAGCATGTTTAACGACATCGGATTTTTGGCAGATATACAACTCGGATACAATCTAATATTTGCGGGTATGTTTAAGTTTCTTTACCGTACCCGGGCTACATGTAAGTAAAGTTAAGAGTACCCGGGGTACATGTACCGGTAAGTAGTACCCGAGCCGAGAATGTCAATTGAAGGTGTTAGAGATGCATTGAACCATAAGATTAAAAAGGATAATTAACCACGGGCTTATTAAAATTAAAACGATGACATTACATTGTACCAGCTGTTTATTGTTGTATACTGTAAGCTTGAAATATTTTAAATAATGTAAACAACTTACCTTGTATAAAGTTGGCACATTGTTGTCAGGTGTAGAAACTATTATACTTATTTCTGTTAAGTTGCACTGGCTGAACCAAAAGAATTATGTAGTCGTTTCTAAATAATCACGAAACAATCTACTAATGCATATATGCTTGCCAGTTGCTGAGTTTGTGCATTTCCATTCATTATACTATCGGCCTTGGCAAACAGCGTATACTCAGATTAGACGCCGCATGATGTCTGCTCTTTGGTACGCAGAAGATTTGCATATCCACGGGTGTTTTATGTCAAATGTTATGGTTTTTCAATAGATCGTATACTTATCTACAAAACAGCGAATTAGCGTTCACTTGACATCATTTTTAATTATGTTATTTTGTTAATACTTTCTCGCGTTCTTTTCGCCTTTGGTCGACGCCGTCTGCTATTTCAAACGATGAAGATTTCCATATCCACTGGCGTTTTTTTATGTCAAATGTTAGTGTTTTCCAATGGATCGTATACTTATCTACAAAACAGATAAGTAGCGTTCACTTTACATCGTTTGAGATGATGTTTTTTTGTATATGTTTTTTGTGACCTTGACCTTTGACCTAGTGACCTGAAAATCAATAGGGGTCATCTGCCAGTCATGATCACTGTACGTATGAAGTTTCATGATCCTAGCCATAAGCGTTCTTGAGTTATCATCAGGAAACCATCTTACTATTTCAGGTCACCGTGACCTTGACCTTTGATATAGTGACCTGAAAATCAATAGGGGTCAACTGCGAGTCATGATCAATCTACCTATCAAGTTTCATGATCCTAGGCATAAGCATTCTTGAGTTATCATCTGGAAACCATTTTACTATTTCGGGTCATCATTACCTTGACCTTTGACCTTGTGACCTGAAAATCAATAAGGGTCATCTGCGAGTCATGATTAATCTACCTATAAAGTTTCATGATCCTAGGCCTAAGCGTTCTTGAGTTACCATCCGGAAACCATTTTAGTATTTTGGATCATCATGACCTTGACCTTTAACCTAGTGACCTGAAAATCAAAAGGGGTCATCTGCGAGTCATGATCAATGTACCTATGAACTTTCATGATCTTAGGCATAAGCGTTCTTGAGTTATCATCCGGAAACCATTTTACTATTTCAGGACACCGTGACCTTGACCTTTGATATAGTGACCTGAAAATCAAAAGGGGTCAACTGCGAGTCATGATCAATCTACCTATCAAGTTTCATGATCCTAGGCATAAGCGTTCTTGTGTTATCATCGGGAAACCATTTTACTATTTCGGGTCACCGTGACCTTGACCTAGTGACCTGCAAATCAATAGGGGTAATCTGCGAGTCATGGTGCATGTACCTATGAAGTTTCATGATCCTAGGCCTAAGCGTTCTTGAGTTAACATTCGAAAACCATTTTACTATTTCGGGTCACTGTGACCTTGACCTTTGACCTAGTGACCTGAAAATCAATAGGGGTCATCTGCCAGCCATAATCAATTTACCTACAAAGTTTCATGATCCTAGGCATAAGCGTTCTTGAGTTATCATCCGGAAACTATTTTACTATTTCGGGACACTGTGACCTTGACCTTTGACCTAGTGACCCGAACCAATCGACAGACAGACCGACATGTGCAAAGCATAAAAAGGGGGGCATAAAAAGAATGCATGTGTGTGCCTCCGAACACAAGTGACACTCGGATTTTTTTTAAGTGCTGTGCCTCCGAACACATGTGACACTCGGAATTTTTTTTGAGTGCTGTGCCTCTGAACACAAGTGACACTCGGATTTTTTGTAGTGCTGTGCCTCCGAACACAAGTGACACTCGGAATTTTTTTAAGTGCTGTGCCTCCGAACACAAGTGACACTCGGATTTTTTGTAGTGCTGTGCCTCCTAACACAAGTGACACTCGGATTTTTTGTAGTGCTGTGCCTCCGAACACATGTAACACTAGGAATATTTTTTAAGTGCTGTGCCTCCAAACACACGTGACACTCGGATTTTTTGTAGTGCTGTGACTCCGAACACAAGTGACACTCGGATTTTTTTGTAGTGCTGTGCCTCCGAACACATGTGACACTCTGAATTTTTTTAAGT
Organism: Dreissena polymorpha; assembly: GCF_020536995.1. Lineage (NCBI taxonomy): Eukaryota > Metazoa > Mollusca > Bivalvia > Myida > Dreissenidae > Dreissena > Dreissena polymorpha. The sequence continues at coordinate 78,986,490 of NC_068364.1, forward strand.
GCTGTGCCTCCGAACACAAGTGACACTCGGATTTTTTGTAGTGCTGTGCCTCCTAACACAAGTGACACTCGGATTTTTTGTAGTGCTGTGCCTTTGAACACACGTGACACTAGGATTTTTTTTTAAGTGCTGTGCCTCCGAACACACGTGACACTCGGATTTTTTTAAAGTGCTGTGCCTCCGAACACAAGTGACACTCGGATTTTTAAACTACAAATGGGAGGAAAAGCCCGATAAGGCGATATAAGCCGAACCTAGCAACAATGAATCTAGTGGTGCCCGTTGCAGAGCCCTGAATCCATTTTAGGGAAAGAGGCTCGCTACCCTCATGAGGGGAATTTTTTGCAGCGTGTCGCTTTTGGGGGGGGGGATTTTTTTACTTACTCTCATTATTACATTTTAGGGGGAATTTTTCCCCCAAAAGGGGAAAAACGTATACTTTTCAGTTGGGGGAATGCGGCTGAAATTCGGCCACAGATTTGAAAGATTGAGGGCCCTGCGTTGATACCCCTGCCACTGAGCAGCTAATACGAGTTATAACTAGAATTGAATGCGTCTATTCGATTACGATACCAACCCTACTTAATTCAATTTTATTCTTTAATATATAGACATAGATACGTAGAGTGCGCTGTACTCTGACTATTTGATACGGGAAGGTAAATGTTTTATCTTAACCTAAAATAACGACGCGCGATATTGGTTACTTATTACTTTAGTCATTCAATCAATAAGCGCATTACGGTCTACTTTCCGACAAAGAGTCAAAATGGCTGAAAAAGTTGTGGCCGACAAATTGAAACAAGGGCTGTTTGTAAAACATGCATGCCCCCCATATGGGCTCTCCATTGTAGTGACAGCCATTGTGTGAATATGTTTTTTGTCACTGTGACCTTGACCTTTGACCTACTGACCTGAAAATCAAAAGGGGGTCATCTGCCAGTCATGATCAATGTACCTATGAAGTTTTATGATCCTAGCCATAAGCGTTCTTGAGTTATCATCCGGAAACCATTTTACTATTTCGGGTCACCCTGACCTTGACCTTTGACCTAGTGACCTGAAAATCAATAGGGGTCATCTGCAAGTCATTATAAATCTACCTATTAAGTTTCATGATCCTAGGCATAAGCGTTCTTCAGTTATCATACAGAAACCATTTTACTATTCAGTGTCACCATGAACTTGACCTTTGACCTCAAAATCGATAGGGGTCATCTGCGAGTCATGATCAATGTACCTATGAAGTTTCATGATCCTAGGCAAAAGCGTTCTTGACTTATCATCCGGAAACCATTTTACTATTTCGGGTCACCTTGACCTTTGACCTAGTGACCTCAAAATCAATTGGGTCATATGCAAGTCATGATCAATGCACCTATGAAGTTTCATGATCGTAGCCATTAGCATTCTTGAGTTATCATCCGGAAACCATTTTACTATTCCAGGTCACCGTGACCTTGACCTTTAATAAAGTGATCTGAAAATCAGTAGGGGTCAACTGCGAGTCATGATCAATCTACCTATCAAGTTTCATGATCCTAGGCATAAGCGTTCTTGAGTTATCATCCGAAACCATTTTACTTTTTTGGGTCACCTTGACCTAGTGACCTGAAAATCAAAAGGGGTCATCTGCGAGTCATTATCAATGTACCTATGAAGTTTCATGATTCTAGGCATAAGCATTCTTGAACTATCATCCGGAAACCATTTTACTATTTCGGGTCACCGTGACCTTGACCTTTGACCTAGTGACCTGAAAATCAATAGGGGTCATCTGCCAGCCAGTATCAATCTACCAACGAAGTTTCATGTTCTTAGACATAAGCGTTCTTGAGTTATCATCCGGAAACCATTTTACTATTTCGGGTCACTGTGACCTTGACCTTTGACCTAGTGACCTGAAAATCAATAGGGGTCATCTGCGAGTCATGATTAATCTACCTATCAAGTTTCATGATCCTAGGCCTAAGCATTCTCGAGTTATCATCCGGAAACCATTTTACTATTTCGGGTCACCGTGACCTTGACCTAGTGACCTGAAATTTAATAGGGGTCATCTGCCAGCCATTATCAATCTACCTAAGAAGTTTCATGATCTTAGACATAAGCGTTGTTGAGTTATTAACCGGAAACCATTTTACTATTTCGGGTCACTGAGACCTTGACCTTTGACCTAGTGACCCGAAAATCAAGAGGGGTCATCTGCGAGTCATGATCAATGTACCTATCAAGTTTCATGATCCTATGCCTAAGCGTTCTCAAGTTATCATCCGGAAACCATTTTACTATTTCGGGTCACTGTGACCTTGACCTTTGACCTAGTGACATGAAAATCAATAGGGGTCATCTGCGAGTCATGATCAATTTACCTATGAAGTTTCATGATCATAGGCCTAAGCGTTCTTGAGTTATCATCCGGAAACCATTTTACTATTTCGGGTCACCTTGACCTTTGACCTAGTGACCTGAAAATCAATGGGGGTTATCTGCGAGTCATGATCAAATTACCTATGAAGTTTCATGATCCTAGGACCAAGCGTTCTTGAATATCGTCCGGAAAACACCTGGTGGACGGACCGACAGACCGACATGTGCAAAGCAATATACCCCTCTTCTTCGAAGGGGGGCATAATTATCAGATTGCGTTATGAAACTAAAATCAAAAGTGTGGCAGTATTTAGTGACTTGGGATGGTAGCCCTCCCGATAAAATAACGTATAAACTGTGCTTAACGGACCTGATTTACTATTTTTTTTAGCTTATCTGTCACAAAGTCACATGGTGAGCTTATGTGATTGTGTGTTGTCCGGCGTCCGTGTGTGCGTCTCAACAATTTGTGTAAACAGTAGAGGTTACAGTTTCAATCCAATCTTTATAAAATTTGGTCAAAATGTTTATCTTGATGAAATCTGGGTTGGGATTGTTTTTGGGTCGTCTGGTCAAAAACAAGGTCACTAGATCAAAAACTAAGTAACTAGGTCAAATAATAGAAAAACCTTGTATATACAATAGAGGTCACAGTTTTCATCAAATATGTATGAAATCAAGTCAGAATGTTATCTTGATGAAATCTGGGTTGGAATTGTATTTGGGTCATTTGGGGTCAAAAACTAGGTCACAAGGTCAAATGATAGAAAAACTTTGTGTAGACAATACAGGTCATAGTTTTCATCCAATCTTTATGAAATTTAACCGGAATGTTTATCTTGATGAAATCTGGATTGGTGTTTTATATAGTTCAAATAGGGTTAAAAACTAGGTCACTAGGTCAAATCAACAACGACCGTAAAGACACCCCCGAACTTAAAGTTTCGGTTCGAGGGTGGGGAGGTGGCGATGTGTCACTCCTTAATGTGGCTTCCTGTGAACGCTTTGTTCTCAGGGAACGGTCCAAAGCCCGTGTAAACACAGATGGGGGAGAACACAATTTATGTGAGTAGGAACATAAACATACTAATGAAACATTCCCAATCAATGTTTAAATTTAGCATTTGTTATGCGTTATTTTGCCATTTACAGGCGACTTTTCACCCAAGAAAAAAACATTGCAGTCAGCGCAACGGGTAAAAGGCCTGGTAAATGGCCCAAATATCAGCCACAGCGTAGTTCATTTCCCTGTTCTTGTTGTTAACTTTTATTTTATTTTTTATTGAAATATATGTATTATACATAATATGTTTTTTACACATTTTATATAAATGCATAAATAGTTAAAAAAATTGTATAATCTCGCTTTAAAATTCTTATTGTTGTTAGTTTCAAAGTCATTTAGCATTTAAAGTTGTTCTGTTGTCTCAAGTTGATGGTGTTTCTTCAATTGATGAGTCCCAGAAACACACGTTGTTCTACTTGACTGAATCAAATAAGATTGAAAAAAAGCAATAAAAACATCAATTCCAAATAAACAATATAATTTTTTTTTAACAAAACGGTATTTGTGTGATAAAACTAACACGTTGACACATTAAATAAACATGAAATTAACTGTAATATTTTCCATTTGCTTGTATGCATCATAAAATCATATAACAATTTGTATTTCGGTGTTTAATTGCCCCTTCGATTTGCATAATCCGATTATCTCGTTTTTATCAGGTATTGTCCAGACTTAACTAACAACATGGTGTCATAAAGCACACTGGGGTACGGGGATGTAGTACCCTGAAAAAATTATTATGCACAATTTTTCGTACCAATTTTGTTTCGTACACAAAATTTTAATACCATTATTTTTTCGTACCCACAATATTCTTACCCATTTTTTTTTCATACCCAAATTTTTGTTGTGCCGCATTTTTTTTTACATAATTTGTTCTTACCCAAAAATTACGTACATGTATGTTTTCGTAACCCAATTTTTTTTTATCCATATTTTTCTTATCAAAATCATTTTATTTTATTTTTTACGCAATTTTTTATTATTTTTTCGTACCCATATGTGAAAAATTTGGGTACGAAAATTTTGGGTATGAACAAAAATGTGGGTACTAAACTTTTGGGTATGAAAAAATTAGTATACTTCAAAGTTCCCGGGGTAAGGGGAAGTTGTACCCGATGGGACGTTGACCCATTCAGCATTCCTTATGGTCCGCAAATCTTTGCAGTATAGTCAGCTTATCTGTTCTGTATGGTTTGGGTCATTGTGTATAAATGTTCAAGTATTTTATTTTTACTAGTACATCAAACTGCCTAAAGAAGTGGTGTAAAATAACAGTATTCAAATCTGAAATTATGCCATATTTTTGTATTACTCTGTTAGTAACAAGAGGGTCATGGGCCCCAGGCGCTCACCCTTAGGAAACCTGTGACTCAGACCAATATACGAGCTCTAGGCTACCCAGCAAGCAATGGTATAATTCACAAAGTTGCTTGGTTCACCCACACTCAAAAGGCATCCAATATCACAGATACTTCCAATTGTATATGGTCTCTAATTGCTGCAACGTATTAAACGTTGTGATCGGTTCGGCAACCAAACGCAGACTTCCTGAACACAACCCTACAGCTTCAATTAGTACTTGTAGTATAATGCGACTATATTCTGTAATACATATTGTGCACCTTCTTAACAGTCTTGTATTATTATATCATTTAACTTATAATGTACATGAAAATGCAATGTTCAATTCAAAATGCACACACTATTTGCATGGAATTAACCAAAAAGTCAAATATTAGAAAACGGGAATCGTACTTTCCTTTTAATGTAAATACTAGGAATGAACTCAAAGAATAATGAACCTAAAGAATAAAATACTGGCCAAAATCGACACATTCTGACCAAATTTCATGAAGATTTGTGAATAAATGTTTTAATAAGTGCCTTAACAAGGATTCACTATAGACGTATAAGAAAACTGCCCCCCGCCTGGCATCCATGTTTTTCAAGGAACTGAAACAGTTTATTCAAATTCAGCCAAGGCATCATTAGAACAAATGACCTTACACTGTTTCTTGAAGGATGGAAATTAAATGTGATTTGTAGTGTGGTAACAAGATTTTACTATTGCCATATAAGGGCAACTGCCCTGCCCGCAACAGCCATGGTTTTAAACTGACAAAACCATTTTTTAACTCAACCCAGACATCATTTAAAGAAATTTTCTGGCTGAGTGTAATTTAGATTGGACTCTAAATAAGACTTCGAGACTAGAGTGTAAACAAGGTGTAATTGAAGCCATATAAAAGAACTGCACTGCCCACTTGCGCTCTATTGGTCATTGTCGGCTCGGGTACTTCTTTCATGTACCCCGGGTACATGTTAGTATACTTAGATGTACCCCGGGTACGGTAAAAATACTAAAATGTACCCAGCCGACATAAGACTGCACCCGAATTTTATTCTCGCCCAAAATCCGATGTCGTAAAACGCGCTACCGATTACCGTAATTACGAAACAAATTTAATTTTCTTAATGTATCAACATGTTTTGTGAGTATGAGTTTCGATAATATAGAGGCCATTTAACAGAAAATTGACATAAATATTAAAATAATTAATTTTTATTTAAAAAAGCAGACAACGACAAATTTTCGTTAACATTTCCGGATACGTTTAAGTATATCTACTGTACCCAGGGTATATGTAAGTATGCTTAAGCGTACCCGGGGTACACATAAGTAGTACCTGAGCCGACAATGACCAATCAAGCCCCACTTGCCGCAATGTTTTTCAACAGACCAGCTGAGATATTTTTGCGAACAAGGTTGACATAATTATCGTTTTTATTTATAATCATGCACTATATCAAATATAATTTTACTAACTATGTCTGAATAACACAAAAGCATGAAAGGAAATGCATTTTTAGAACGATTATATTATTGTTATTATTTGTCTTTACTTAAAGCGAACGCAGGAGTGGAACACAAATCAAATCTAATCAAAATTTATTTATTGTCTGTATGAGAATAACATGTAATAACATAAGCTATGTATAGCTTTTGAATGACCGACACAATATACCAGCTCGGTATGTGGTTACCACAAAAATTTCTACTTGTCACATCTTTGTGACCATTTTTTAGATGAAAATTTCTCAAATATTGAAATTCTTTTAAAATAAATCAAATTTAATGAACGAACACAAATATGGATGAAAACAAACAGCAAATATATTGACTTTATGTACGCAACATATAGTAACAGACTTGAACATTTATGCTTGTAAAAACTTGTCTTGTTACACATTAAATAAATTCTCTTGATAAATGTTATTATTTTTTATTTAATTATTTACACCAATTTTGACACTCTTTGTTTCAGTGGTTTTAAAGGGATCTTTTCACGGTTTGGTAAATTGACAAAATTGAAAAAAGTTGTTTCAGATTCGCAAATTTTCTGTTTAGTTATGATATTTGTGAGGAAACAGTATTACTGATCATTTGCCATGGTCTAATATAGCCATTATATGCATCTTTTGACGATTTAAAAACCTAAAAATTATTAAGCGTTGCAACGCGAAATAATTGAATAATTTGAAGAGTTCTGTTGTTGTCGTTTAAATTTGTGGAACTACCAAGATTATTATATATCGTATAAAATACGCTTCTTATGTAAGCTTTGCACGATAGCTCAGTTGGCTAATGCGTTTTTACTTCAGAATTCTGGGGGTCACTGGTTCGAGCCCTGCTGCGAGCTACTTTTTTTCCTATTTTAAATTTGACTTTTGATTTTTTACTGGAGCTTTTAAAATTTAATGTTTACATTTATCAATATAAAGTATTTCATGACAAACTTCAAAACATGCCAAAATCTGTGAAAAGGCCCCTTTAACCTGGCCCCGTGTTCACAAAACGATTTTGCAATCGAAAATCGATTTAAAATGACATCGATTCTCGTTTTTGCCTATCAACTACATTGGAAATCAATTTTCAATGACAAGCAAAATCGATTTTCAATTGCAAAAAAATGTTTTGTGAACACGGGGCCAGGTGTTTAATTGCACCTTTGTTCATCACAAAAAGATGATCTCTTTATGATTGGATACTGTCCAAACAATAACAAAGAAAAACATGGTGTCATAAATCAAAGGACCCATTCTTGGGTGCCTGCATAAAGCACATGTGGCATTATACCTGAGTGTCTAGTCATTAAACACGATTTATGATACCTCGATTCATGTCATCTCTTGGCATATTGAGCGATCATCTAAGCCAAATTGTAAAGCCAAAATACGTAACAGTTGCTTCAATAGAATATTTTAACATACTTGTCTTTAAAAAAATGGATAAACAGGAGCTAGTGTATATATAGAAGCCAGTTTATTCATAATGATATGTGTCTAATAACTATAAATAAAAGATATGTTGCAATTTCACTACTACACAATTAACGTATTTAAAGAGTACCCGCAAATGGAAACTCGGCTATTACGTGTTAAGATTGTACGTTTAGTCGTTACTTAAGTGTACGAAACGCCATCATGAAAACAAGCAAACAACAAAAGGGTAATACTTGCGTAAAATACATTCATATACAGATTTTTTTTATCATCGAATGCTAGAATGTTATCACTCCTTATCACTAGTAAAGAGATTTCAATTTACACCCAAAGACAGCTCAATCTGCATAATATGCAGAACCCTTAGCTTGCATTATGTTAAATAATATTAACCACTTACCTTGTATTAAGTTGGCAATTTGTGGTCTGGTGGAGAAACTTTTAATACTGATTTCTGTTGAGTTGCACTGGCTGAACCAAAAGAATTATGTAGTCGTTTCTAAATAATCACGAAACAACATACTAATGCATATGTTTGCCAGTTACTGAGTTTGTGCACTTCCATTCAATATTATCGGCCTTGGCAAACAGCGTAGACCCAGATGAGACGCCGTGTGATGTCTGCTATTTCGTTACGCTGAAGATTTCCATATCCACGGGTGTTTTTGTGTCAAATGTTATGGTTTTTCAATAGATCGTATACTTATCTACAAAACAGCGAATTAGCGTTCACTTTACATCATCTATGTTATTTTGTTAATACTTTCTCGCGTTCTTTTCGAACCTGTATTGACAGCCTTTGGTCGACGCCGTCTGCTATTTGGATGCTGAAGATTTCCATATCCACTGGCGTTTTTTGTATGTCAAATGTTAGTGTTTTCCAATGGATCGTATACTTATCTACAAAACGGATAAGTAGCGTTCACTTTACATCGTTTGTGATGATGTTATTTTGTAAATACTTTTAAGCGTTCTTTCTGTCGAAGTCGGCCATTTTGACGTGTGTGAAAAAATACCGACGTTCCCGCAATTACCAAAATCCCCAGGAATCCCCGAGATCCCACGAAATCCCCATTAATATTGATTATTTATCGAAAAACTGCGTATTTTAATATAGATTGTTGCGAAATACACTGAAATAACTAATGAAACATTGTTTTTATGAAAGTTTAATTTCGGATATTTCGGTAGGGTATCGGTATATCCACATAACGCAATTTGTAATTCCGGTTATGTAAAACTTGCGAAATTTTTTCGTGATTTCATCAAAAACTACATTTTTCCCAGGTTTAACGCCTACGCCAACAGGTAGATCGCATTCTTGTCCATATACATGTCAAATTTCAGCAAACGTGCTGGGCCAGTTTTCAAGAAACCCAAATCGCAGTGATTCTCGCCAGCTTAACGAAAGTTAGCCCCCTTTATCATTCGTTCGATTGAACGTCATCAATGATGACGTCCAATACATCACTCATTCCATATTTAACTTGGACCAAGGCTTCAAATTATTGGTCATTGCTTTCTACTGCTATACATCACCGAACATAGCGGAAACATATTGGTTATTAATATCGTTTATGTGCGATTGGATAGAGAGTAAGAACATGTTTTGTATAAGTTATGAGGATGATATCTGCGATCTACAATGCTGTATTAACGAGGATATCCATAAAATACGTTAACATTTTAAAGGAAATAATGGTAAGTGCAACGACACATGATACTTATAATAAAAATCTGTGGAAATATTTAAGATTTTAAATCTCTATTTCTTTGATAATAAAAACAACAACATAATGTAAAACACAATGTTTATTTCATTCAGATGTCATATAGGCACAATTCAGCGTGTTACCTTCAAGGCGTGTACTTTAAATGAGTGATGTAATCAAGCACTGTTTGTAGCTAGATGGCTGGAGAGAAATAATATATTTTGTTATTCTTGGTTTAAGTGCATAAAATGGCACTCGCCTTGAATAAAGCATCGAAGTTTAAACACGGTTTCTGGTGATAAATCGTTTCAAACAAAATAAACATTTCGTGAAGTCATGTGATGATAATCTGCAAATTAAACCAACACAATGTATACAGTTAGCATATAGATAAACCGTGTAACAAGCCTTTATTATGACAACGACAAAACCATATGGCACTATAAACACATGTTCAGTTATTCCTGAAACTATCCATTATAGCCATTCAAATGTTAAAAACGGTTCGTAGAGTCAAGCTTTACATGAAAGTATAAGAGAAAGAGAAATACCCTTCGTCATTAAGAACAATCCTTTAGCGACTAAAATAACGGATTAAAACTGATTACATGAGTCTTATCCAGGTCAAACACACGCAAATAACATCGGGTTGTTTAGTATTGAAGTAGTTTATTAATAATTCGTTTTGGCAACATGTTATACATAAACAAGCATATACAATAAGCAATAAAAAAATAGTATTTAAGGTGGAGAATTCAATAATAAGCATACACATACGTCCGATTTTTGTTAGGAATGCAAAGAAAACTATCTGTTTATACCCTTGTGTTTATAAGAATGAGTTACATTTGTTTTTAAATAAGTAGCGAAGAAAGTTAGAAATGTTTTTATTCGTGGGGCTGCTACAATGATATCAATTAATTCATTAAACGTTTCTCCACCGTTTTTAGCACCCACTATCAGAGGGTGGAGGGGACATATTGAATTGCATTTGTCCGTCCGTATGTCCTGTTTCACAAAGCCATTTTATTTCATTTATACATATTAACAATGAGTATAGATAAGTATTAAGTTATAGTTTTTTTCACATAGCTAGCACCCGACAGGTAAACTTCTTTTTTTCGCAGGGGCTTGTTACAGACAACTCTCTGTCTCAACTCAAAGGTCTTCATAACTTTTCTTTATTACAAGGGCAAAGGTAAACGTCAATGAACAGCATGCACTTGTAAGTATTTAACGATATGACGGTGATATCACATCAGCTATAAAAGTACTTTGCCGCGTCTTTAAGTCAAAATGCACCAAACTCAAACCCACAGTTTTGCATTTATGATGAATCATTTATTGGAAATTATAGATAACACACATTGAATTGTCTACGTAATTAATAAAAACATTAATTAATAATTTACTCAAAGTAAAATACAAACAATTTACATGTTTAATGTCACTGGTAAATAGATACAAAAAAAAATGCTTAACGCACGTATGCAAACAAATTAAGGCACGTGGTCTTACTTGGAATACTTAAAATCCGCTGCCGATCACATATACCTACAATAATAGCACATAAAATATTCATTGAGTTTGATCAAGTAGATAGTATTTTATTTAGATATCTTAATGAGAACTTCATATTTGTCCACATAATCTGGCAACAGTGCGCATACATGGCTTAGTAATCTAAGATAGTTAAATACACCATATATACACGGAAAAACATATCGAAACGCTTGGATATAAATTTGACAATCTTATTTTCTTTTCTGTACCTGTGCATGTATTAAACTGAAGACAATTTTTTCAAATAACGACATACTGTTTGTGTATTCTTCTGCCGAGTTATTCTCGTGGGTACCGTAATGACAAATCAATTGAGCTATGTGTGTTTTTTCTTGTTGATCTCTTTCTTTATGTATCAAAACGATCCTATAAATAAATGCATGCAGATTTGTAAAAATTTCACACGTCAAAATCACACATGAAACTGTTATGTATGTGCAGTGCTAGATGCTTTATTGGAGTTGTCTTCACCCGACATTTAGAGCGTTGAGTGATGGGTCTGGCTGTGTAATTACTGTCGTCACACAACATTAAGACCCATTACTAAAGTCTCCCCGCAAACATTCCTGTATAATTATTAAAACTTAATTTTTAATTTGAAGAGTTAGTGCCACATGCATTTCTTCTTCTTCGTGATAACAGTACTCCACCAAACTAGGATAAACCTAACTGATGATTATGTACGTTTTTTTTAGTTTGTCTTATTAACTGCATCTTAAATTGGTATTATTTGTTGTCGGATTTAATTATGATTGTTATGTTATCCTGCGTTTACTAAAAACACTGAATCTTAAAAAGAAAATAAAGCAACCTCAGTTATTGATCTTTATCATTTCCCTAGGAGCTTTGCTGGAAATATCAAAAATCAAACTATAGAAAATTTTGTAGACATTCATTACCTGCCAAGCAAAGTTTTGTTTAAATAAACCCGAAACTTTGACACCTAAAATGAACCTTCAGCTTTAAACTAAAATGGACCGATTGGGTTGTCTCTTGAAATATTGTTTTGTTAATATCCTCGTGAAAACACCACACACGGGTTCAAAAGCAGAGAATAATTTAGTGTACGACATCGCGTCTGTTAACTGCACGATTTATTTCGAGTGTGTGATTTATTTTGACTCAATAATGCCAGTATCATCGATATTTGTCATCAGGACCATACATATCTTAGATGAGATTTAAACACCCAGTTAGCAAACACGAATAAAGGAATAAATAGACGTGTTGTAAATTTAGCCCTATCCCAGTGAGATAATTTTTTTGTTTGATGTTTGGGAAAACTGACTGATACGTGTAGATTTAAAGGAAATAATTTAAGAATAATACTTTGGGTATTTCAACAAGTGTGACCCTCTGTGTATCTGTCCGTCCATCTGATCACCGGCGATCCAGTATGACCATCCGTTCATATATATCTTCGTCTCGTAGATCTTCATCGCGCGCATTTAACTTTTTATTTTAACTTGAAACGTTTAAGATATTCCATACTGTATAAAGAGTTTAAAAGTTACTACAATCGAATCTTACATTCAATACTGATCTCCTCGCACTTAAATTGTCAAGCCGTTATCTCGCCATATAACATTTCCGTAACAACCATGATATTACCAAATACAAAACGTTATAAATTATCGAACTTTTCGGATAGATCGAAATACCCTAGGTGCATGCAGTTTTGAGTTAAGCCTAACTAACAAAAGACATGTACAGGTGTGTGTACTTGATTATTTATAGGGAATAAACGAGTAAAAGAATATCATGCCGAGACCTACACATATGTTTGGTAAGTTTATGTGTATTATATAAACTTTATTTATCGATATGTATACATATAATTACATATATTTTACTTTAATTATTCCCACGGAAATATTACTTTTATCTTTCAATATCTGTGAACGCTAGTCTTTTTATCTGCCTGCTTGTCCGTAGTTATTTATTTGCAAGACGACGGTCACTTACACTATATAACTTTGAAAATTTTACTCATACATGTATTATTAAAGTGTTCATGTGCAACTGTTTGCTTTTATTAAAATAATTAAATGTATGCTCATTGTTAACAAGATTACTTATATATTTACTAAACTTGGTTCAGTTTTCGACATACGACTACAGCGGAATTTGGCATTATTGTGACTTCGTATTGAAGTATCAAAAACTGGAAAGATTACGAATCTGATTTGTGATATTTATGCATACATAGTTTTTAACAGATATAAAAAGAGGTCAAAGTTAACTTTCACAACATAATCATGTTTTCATATTTGGTTTTTTTGTAAATTCGTATTTTATAACAACATCTACTTGACCATTTGTCTGTGATAAGTTTATATCAATCAGTTCAGTCAATTTTCAAATTCGTTGGCTTGTCCGCCTTTTCATGCCCTACGAAGAGAATATTGCTGGAATATAATAATTTCATCGCCTTCTTTGTGTCTGTCAGTTTCGCTTTTTGATCGAAGACGGAGTGAACACGAACTGATGGATTTGAATTGTCTATTTATTTAATGATGATAGTCTTGTCGCTGTTGTTGATGATGATAGTGATAATGAACATAAGGATAACAATATTGAAAATAATGATGAAATTAAGTAGTGAAAACAAATTTATTACACGTTCACGTCAACTGACCATACATCACCCCCCTGTACGTTGATAATCCAAACTTAGTAGGATAATTCAAACTGAAGAAAAACATGGCGACAGAAATAAAGACTCCAGTTATTTATTGCTAAGAACACGTTTTAAGATAAGTTGTGACATGATAAACGTTTCTTTTTGATAAACTGTTATTTGCAGGAGACAATGCACTAATAAAACCATAACAATTAAAAACAATAACGTCGAAATAAAATGAATATGTTTGCAAATCTGTAAAAAGTAAATAAAATTATCAAAAGTTTTAGGGCAAAAACAATTATAATCGAATGTTTTTAATATTTTAATGCGTGTACTTATGTATTAACCTGTCATATATGTATGTAAAAAATTGATTGCCGTAAATGCTCGAAACCGCAATATATTAGTATTTGTTTGGGACACGAATATACAAATTGGATAATGACCTAACCAGTGTATGGATAATTCCAAACTAACATTAGGATGTCGATGGATAATGACCATTCTTCAAGGTGTCTTTATGTAAAGATCTATGTAAAATGAACACTCTTGTAAAATATTTCGAGATTTATTTAATTGCTGACAACAAAAGCATTTAGCACATTGTTAAAGCGGGACTGCATGATTTGTTAAATATTTATGAATTTATATACAATTTGTAAAAACCTTATTTTTCATATATTTAAATTTAAATTAAAATAAAATTTAGAAGAACATGTGTCCAAAACTGCGAAATAAGCCAGATATTTAATTCTGAAATCGAAAATGTCTGTACAGTCGAATTCCCCAGCATGTATATCATGCATGTACGATGTGAATCTAAATTTAGTTTTACCGATCATTTTAATTTCCTGCAACGATATCTATTCATACGACACACGAATACTAACTATGATCCTAATAAAAAGACGAATGTTTCGGGTATAATAGGACAAGATGTACGAAATCAAATCAAATCGAATCTAATCAAATCAAAATTTATTTATTGTCGGTATGAAATAACATTTATATAACATAAGCTATGTAGAGCTTTTGACCGACCTATAAACAAACAGTAGCAAATTGTAACACATCATTAATACATGGAATACATAAGAAATCGTTATTATAATAAAGCACACTAAAAGCATAGTTAAAACAGTATTCCTATAGCACATTATTAAAATGTAAGCAGAAATATAATATCAGTACTATACATTCGCAATTAAGAGCTGTGTGAAAGATTTCTGATCTTGACCCAAGGAAGGGACCTAACCTACCATAAAAACGTGTAGAAATGCTTTTAGAGAAAATTGAACACAAAATTGCCACAAAATAAAAAGGGCTTTTTATCTCCTCAAATCAGATTTGAAGGGAACTGATCAGCAAATTTCACACAATAAAATCAATAAAATACAAAAATGTTGAATGAAAAATAAAATATCATTATGAAAGCAAAATAATATAATACTAATGCTGAAATGATTATCCCGCAAAGAAATATCTTCGTCACAATCGATACGAAATATCTTCGTCACAATCGGCTCGGGGCGCTAATTTTGTTTGCTGCATTTTATGAAATTCGTCTTCAATGTATAATTTTTCTTGCCTATTGTGTGCTAGTGTAACATATTTTTATCAATGTTTTACAATTTAACACATATTAAAATCGTGAAGTCCCGCTTTAAACAATCATCATAAAAAATCATTTTTTTCAGGTAAAACAGATGATAATGCTAAACAACAGATGTTATTATTGTACAGAGTCCTTCAAGTGCCTGAAAGAAATACTTATCCATAACACAACTAACCATTACGTAGAAAAATAAAAAATAAGAGAACTTACCGTTGATGAAACAGCCGGAAAATTAGGATATCGGACAAAAATATATGCTGATATTACTCCACAAAACATAGATGAACAACATCAGCAACTTACTAAAAGTCGTTTATCGTCAGTGAGCATGCGCAAAGCGAGGTACTGTACAATTCACTCGTAATTATTTTTCTACTACTACAATAATTTTCCCACGCCGGCGAAAAGGGTCACGGGGAAAACTTTTTGTTATTATTAAAATGCATAATTTACAGAATATTTTCAATATCTATGTCTGTGTATTGAGAAATCATTTAATATGTTCTTTGCAATGTGTAAATATATTTCGGAAAGTAAAATGCTATACTAGCCGTCGATATATCCCTTAAATATTTGTGTACCATTCGATGCAATCTTTCTGATATAATGTATAATGAATCAGATAAGTAATGCCTCAAATAATATTCGAAACCTCTAATATGGAGACGAATACAGAAATCAGCGGGGCAAGTGCCACTTTAACCTTTAACCTTCGACTCGAATCCTTTTAAATCAAGTGATTGAATAATAAGTAGGGGAATTTTTTAATTTCTATGCTGTTCATGCTATCCAAAATGACATGGAACACGTGTTATGGCATCTCTGTGTAGTACTACGTGGAACTTGCATATATATATATATATAAATATATATACATATATATATGTATTCAAGTTCCGCTGAAATTGATTTCACTAATAACAAATAAATGAATGTTGATGTTTATTGAAAGTATTGTTAAATTCAATAATATACATCATGTGAGTTTTTTGTTATGAATAGTTGTTTTCAAAGAATATTATCCAACCTGTCTTTGTAAAATACATCGCAGTTTATGCATTATCCTTTTTGAGTTTGGTTATTATCCACAGACATTTTCATATCAGTTTTATCCCGTCCTGCAAACACATTATTTTAACATAGAAACACACTAGGTGTTAAAAGTAAACCATTTCTCTGTTACAGTGTCGTTCGCCCTTTTGTCAATTAACGTGTATATAGTAAGTAAGTAAGAAAAGAGTTTATGATAGTGACATTTGCATTTCGTATGGTACAAACAATAATATATACATTTAAAAAAGCACCCGGCCCATTGGACCTATAAGTCACCATAAATGCTCATTCTACACGTAAAGCATATATATACAGTTCTATGTCATAACACGTGATGTACGAATGGGACTGAGAAAACAGATAGCATATATTCAGCAAATATATACAGCTTCAAGTGGTCACGATTATGATGTCAATGTTTAAAATGTAATAGTATTTTACAAACGGTTATTCATAGCAAAAGCGGCATACAACAATTGGGTATACTGTAATGTCAAAAAGATAATATACCTTTATCAATAAGAGTTACAGCACTGATACAGATTCAAATTCACAGTGGATACATTACGGACTGCATGTGCAAATATGCTTTAACAATGAACTTTGCAGTCTTCCTGGGGTATACATTCAATATATGACAAAACCTTTGTTCTGGGTTAAGATGGATAAAATCGTGGTTTAAGAGAATATCACCAAACACGTCAGTCCTGATATTGTTATATAATTCACATACAAGTAGAAAATGTTTCTCATCCTCTACGGACGTTAGATCACAAAACCTACATGTTCGATTATCAACTGGTTCACCAGCGTATCTTCCTGTCTCTATTCTCAGTGGTAATATTCCCGTTCTTAACTGACAAAGTAATGGGCGTTCATGTTTTGAGAGGTTCATCGTCACATAGTCTTCACACTTAAATTCCGTTTTGAATGTTGCGTTTGTTCTCAGTTTTGGCATGTTTAACACGTATTGTAACCATTAGGCTGTATAATGTTGGGTCATTAAAGATTTTGCTGCATCGAGGTCGATACATGATTAAGCGTGAAACCGATCAATAATCCCTAACGTTGATAGTATCTGTTTAACGTCGCTTGACCAATTATTTACACATTTGGTATAATCAAAATTAAAACCTTTTTGGTGAGTCTATTGGCATCCATTTTAATTAACCTATTCCAGAACCTGAGGACACATACCCATCTTCCATACAAAGTCGGTTTCCAGCCAGAGTCTCCATAAAATGCCGGTAGTGGGATAAATCTATGCACGCCCATAAAATATCTTAATGTTCGGCTGTGTACATTGTCCAGTGATTGATATGTCTTAGCGCCCCACACCAAAGCACTATATTCAAGAATTGGTGTAATACATCCGGAGTATAGTTTTTCAAACGATCGGAACCGGAAGTGTTTCATGTTATTAATCTTGCTAATAAAGCTTCCAGGCGCCCGACCTGCACCCTTTGCCAACCGTTCATCGAAAATTACTCCAAGGTATTGGTACTGCGCTACTGTTTCCAGGATGTTGTCACCAACTCGGAATTCCTTATCCGTCCAGGATGTTCTGCCTCGCCGGAAGTAAACGGTTTTCGACTTGTTGGTGTTAATGATCACGCGCCAACGTTTGCACCAGTCGCGGAGGGTATTAAGCATGCTTTGTAACTTTTCCTCGTTGTCTGAAACTAGCACAATATCGTCCGCATACATAAGAATGGACACGTTTGCATCTCCGATTGAAATACCTAGGTAAAGGTCATTGATTTCTTTCACAAGGTCATTAGCAAAGATGGCGAACAAAGTTGTCGATAAACAACACCCCTGTTTGACCTCGGTATCGCAGCTGAACCAGTCTGTTAATTTATTATTTATACGTATACATGATGTGGCACTTGTGTAGATATTTCGTATGGAGTTAAAGACCTTTCCATCAATGTTATGTAGCAGCAATTTGTAGATTGAAAATCGAAGCATTTTTTCAATTCAATAAAAGAAGCAAATACAGTGTTTTTGTTCCTTATAATGCTGTTCAAAGTGTAAATGTGGTCTTCACACGATCTCCCAGCCCGGAATCCATTCTGCTCGTCCGCTAATATATCATCGTTATCCAGATATTTTGTAATTCTTTTGTAGTTATCCCCGTTGTACACATTTCAAAAGTTTAATCTCCATCTCTCAAACACTGTTCGCTCATCTCTTATTATGTTACCATTGTCCAATATTTCTACAGGTATGGAATTGTCTTTTCTAGGCCCAAGATTTTGTATTTTTCGCCAAAACTCCGTAGGATTGTTACATGACATATCCTCTAGTTCGAATGCTTGTGCCGCTCTATATACGCGTTCTGATTGTCGTAATTGTCTGTCGAACCTGTTCTACATACATTACAATCTTACATTTAGAAATAGTGTTCCAAACATACTAATTGTACTGAAATATAACCTTTCGAAAAACACGTACACCATGATTTAAATAATAAAATAACACAATTTTTCGTAAATAGCTTATTTAGTATTGTTTCATACGAATTTCAATTATTTTTTAAGAATCAAGTTTTAAATAGTGCATTGGTACTATTATATATATACATTTAAACACTATTTCTATTTTAGTTTGCTTACTATCAATGTTGAACGGGCTCCCCCACTTAACACAGAGCGAAAGCGCATCAGAAACTACGACACAGCACAAGACGACTACTCAGCTTTCAATGACTGCCCAGCAGCTGATAACTTCCCATCTCCCGACTTCAAATCTGTCCCAGCCTCCACCTTACTTGTTCCCAATAGCTACCCAGCCTCTGGTGGCAAACGTGTGCCATGTAGCTACACAGCCTCCACCTAACTTGTTCCCAATAGATACCCAGCCTCTGGTGGCAAACGTGTCCCCAATATCTACACAGCCTCCACCTAACGTGTCTCCAATAGATACACCGCCTCCACCTAACGTATATCCAATAGTTACACAACCACCATCTAACTTGTCTCCAATAGATACACAGCCTCCACCTAACGAATCTCCAATAGATACACAGCCTCCACCTAACGTGTCTCCAACAGATACACAGCCTCCACCTAACGTGTCTCCAATAGATACACAGCCTCCACCTAACGTGTCTTCAATAGTTACACAGCCAACACCTAACGTGTCTCCAAGAGTTACACAGCCACCACCTAACGTGTCTCCAATAGATACACAGCCTCCACCTAACGTGTCCCCAATAGTAACACAGCCTCCACCTAACATGTCTCAAATAGTTACACAGCCTCCACCGAACGTGTCTCCAATAGATACACAGCCTCCACCTAACGTGTCACCAATAGATACACAGCCTCCAGCCAACGTGTTCCCAATAGTTACCCAGCCTTCACCTAACGTGTCTCCAATAGATACACAGCATCATACCTAACGTGTCTCCAATAGATACACAGCCTCCACCTAACGTGTCTCCAACAGGTACACAGTCTCCACCTAACGTGTCTTCAATAGATTCACAGCCCCCACCTAACGTGTCTCCAATAGATACACAGCCTCCACCTAACGTGTCTCCAATAGTTACACAGCCTCCACCTAACGTGTCTCCTATAGCTACACAGCCTCCACCTAACGTGTCTCCAATAGATACACAGCCTCTACCTAACGTGTCTCCAATAGATACACAGCCACCACCTAACGTGTCCCCAATAGATACACAGGCTCAACCTATCGTGTCTCCAATAGATACACAGCCACCACCTAACGTGTCTCCTTTTGTTACACAGCCCCAAACCAACCTGTCTCCAATAGATACACAGCCTCCACCTAACGTGTCTCCAATAGTTATACAGCCTCCACCCGACGTGTCCCCAATAGATACACAGCCACCACCTAACGTGTCTTCTATAGTTACACAGCCTCAACCTAACGTGTCTCCAATAGTTACCCAGCCACCATCTAACGTGTCCCCAATAGCTACACAGCCTCCACCTAACGTGTCTCCAATAGATACACAGCCTCCACCTAACGTGTCGCCAATAGAGACACAGCCTCCACCTAACGTGTCTACAGTAGATACACAGCCATCACCTAACGTGTCTCTTATAGTTATACAGCCACCACCTAACGTGTCTCCTATAGTTACAGAGCCTCTACCCAACGTGTCTACAATAGATACACAGCCAACACCTAACGTATCTTCTATAGTTACACAGCCTCCACCTAACGTGTCTCCAATAGATACACAGCCTCCACCTAACGTGTCTTCAATAGTTACACAGCCAACACCTAACGTGTCTCCAATAGTTACACAGCCACCACCTAACGTGTCTCCAATAGATACACAGCCTCCACCTAACGTGTCTCCAATAGTTACACAGCCTCCACCTAACGTGTCTCAAATAGATACACAGCCACCACCTAACGTGTCTCCTATAGCTACACAGCCTCCACCTAACGTGTCCCCAATAGATACACAGCCTCCACCTAACGTGTCTCCAATAGATACACAGCCACCACCTAACGTGTCCCCAATAGATACACAGCCTCAACCTATCGTGTCTCCAATAGATACACAGCCACCACCTAACGTGTCTCCTTTTGTTACACAGCCCCAAACTAACGTGTCTCCAATAGATACACATAGCCTCCACCTAACGTGTCTCCAGTACTTACACAGCCTCCACCCGACGTGTCCCCAATAGATACACAGCCACCACCTAACGTGTCTCAAATAGGTAAACAGCCTCCACCTAACGTGTGTCCAATAGCTACGCAGCCTCCGACTAACGTGTCCCCTATATATACCCAGCCCCCGACTAAAATTCCGCCCCCGACAACAACCTCGCTCTCGACGACAACCCCGTCCCCGACGACCACCCCGGTTCCGACTACAACCCCACCCCCGACGACAATATCGCTCTCGACGACAACCCCGCCACCGACGACAACCCCGCCCCCGACTACAACCCCGCCCCCGACGACAACACCGCCCCCGATGACAACACCGACCCAACGACAAAACTGCCCTCGACGACTACACAATCAGTGATGACTACCTGGTCAGCTACAACTGCCAAGCCCCCGACGTCGGCATCGACTACAGAATCATCGCCATCAACAGCAGCACTTTCAAGCACTCAGTTACCAACAACGTCAGGCTCGCCTGGAGAAATCTCCCCAGTCACGACTGATCCATCAGTGTATTCTGTTAACACCAGTATGTTTTGTATTATGACTATTTTTGTCATATTCACATTGTTTTACGTTAGTTGATATTAACAGCGTTATATTTGATATTGTTAGATATATAACATACACACAAACAAACTCGGACATACACAAACGTACTTTATAAGTATATATTTACAGTGGTTATTAACAAAACATTACAATTTATTATCTATGAGCGATTCATGAGAATGTATTTTCAATTTCAGTACATATTTTTGATTGCGAAAAAACTGTCTTGAAACATTACAAACTAGGGATCAATATATTCAGTTTACATATACAATTAACACATGAACGTATGCATTACGAAAACGTTAATACTCCGATCGAATAAAGCTTAGACAAGGAATTTATTTGGAAAAGGCAATGTGTGTTGCAATTACCGGCGTGATTTAGAAAAATAAAAATAATTCTTGCCGTGAATTCTCAGACCCCTATAATATCTGCAACATGTATCATACATGTAGGATTTGCAGATAGTGTTTTCACGCTATGCAAATAAAGAATGTAACATAAACAATGTTTGATTAAAACGAGACTTTTTTACTTTAAATGGACTGTCAACCACGACGACGAAGAAAAGAAAATTTGTAAAATACCGTATTTTTTTACAATTATTAGTTTATACGGGCAAAAGCCCGCGTAGCTGGCGTTGACCGTTTATACATTTGGACATTTAAACATAAAAATTTACAAAGGGATGCATCTCAAAAAAATTTGTCACGCGACATATATTTTCGCGATGCTATTTATGACCTTGACCAAATCAAAAACACTTTGACATTTGCTAAATCACATGTAAATAAATACCTCAGGAAAAAATATACAAATGACATCATAACTGTGTAGTGAATCGCACTTAATATTCTCGCATTATATATTTTTCTCCACTACATACACCGTTTAAGATTTAAGTCATTACTGAATTATCTCCCCTGAATATTCATCATGTCCATGTTCTCTCTCATAGACTGGTTCACTACATATAGTGACAGTCTTTACCAAACACAATTTGGGTAAACATAACCCGTCTAAAATGTATTGCCTAAATTTCGATATCTTATTGTTATTATTATCCTGATAAATCACAAACGCATGTTCAAAAATTATTTGTTTTACACATTTTAATTGGCATCTGTATTTTTGCAGAATCCTCGCGGTATTTCAATAACGGCACCCTACTGTTTACTTTTCAGAATTTGTGACGCATTTTCCATTCGCTCTCACAAAGCAGTTTTTCGTGTGATCATGAGCAGAATTCTGGTAAGTTGTGGTTGTTATCCATCAGAAAAACATTTATTCACAAAATTTAACGATATTCCGATGTAACTTTTTTGTCTTTTAGCTTATTTTCAGCGTATTTAAACCTCGTCTGCTCGCACTTTGCCGATATCCCGAAAGGTTACATATGGATTTTCGAAACAAAATCTTTCGTAACACATCTTCCAGAATCGAAATAAAAACAAACAAACACGACATTTATAAATTGTCAGCATCATTTATCAAATTGTAAGATATGTGTTGGTTTTCCGTTTTAAGAAGCTGTTCTGCCAAGGCAAGAGCTGGGCATCACACAAGCCATTCTATCGAGCAAAACTGCCAGTTTTGGTTTCCAGAAATCAACAATGGAGGGATTCCTGAACTATCAAAGTTTCCAAGCTATGCACAGTTATTAGATGCGGTGATCTTTTTAATTGGGTCTGTTGCTTTAAAAACTTGGATGGAAAATGTGTGAACTTTTATAGAACTTTGAAAAGTCTATATCTGTCTATCTATTAACAAAAATCAGCTATAACATTATACGATCAGATCTGCAAACAAATTTACAATCATGAAGGCAATTATGCTGAAGAAAAATGAAGGTTCCCATGCAAATTGTGTCTGTATATCGACAAGGGTCTGCCAATACATGTCAAACTAGTTATACAAAACTTACTACAAGTATGTAAAAGCACTAAGTACCTGTCGTGATCATTTTTATTAAGATAGTGTAATTCTAAACAGTAGCAAATAGCTTGTTTAGTTTATGCATCATGCCATTTATGATTTCCTTTCTATTGTGTAATTAATAAATTGGTTGTTACTGGCTGTTCCATGATACATGTTTCATGCGCTAGTATAAAACCATCATTGTTAATTTTGTAAAAGGTAATAAAATGTTTCTTCATTGATTCCACAGTTTTATAAAAGATAACATCACTTTGTAATTTCATATACGTAAATATTATTGTAAGTTGATGACAGTGGTTTAGTATTACTTATTGTGTAACCATTATTTTATGCGCAAATAAATGATGTGAAGTGTTTTGTATCTCCACACAACCATATATCTTTTTATGTATTTACTGAATATATATATATATACTAAAATCATTTACATGCTTCATGCGGCTTAGCCAAGAAAGACAATGACTGACATTTAAATAGGCTCATATGATAACTGATAATCTATGTTTTATTGTATGTGTTATTTGAATGTTTAAATAAAAAAATATGCATGATATAACATTATGTTTATTTGCATTCAAATTGTAACTATACAGCTCGAACTAAGCATATGCAGTTTAGACTGTGATTAATGAATTGCTACAAATAGCTAGTTTTTTTAGTGGCGAACCAATTTAAACTATTTGACAATAGTTTTCGAAAAAAATTAGAACCCTGCAAGATACGTGTATTTATTAAATATTTTAATTGCAAAACTAGTATGCTGTCGTTCTGTTCCACATAATTATACATTGATAATTAAAAAAAGAAGACATTTAGCTATGTTAACATTTCTCAACAGTAGACACCATTCTGCTGATAAAGTCTGTAGTGCACTGACGAAAGCTCCAGGTATGGCTTTCACTACTTAGTCAGTGTGTGTAATTTGACAGTCTAAAACTTATTGGCTTAAAAAAATCCTGTCAATCAAAATTGATTTGATTCATCACATTATTGTTATACATGTAATGTTAAATCAGTGTATGCTACAGTCATCTGCCTAAGCAAGCTGTGAAGTTGAATTGAGACATTTGATGAAACAAACTGTTTCCTGGGTAGGGCCAGTACTTAGTGTTGTTAGGGCGATCTGAAGAATGCTCCCACTTAAGGGATCAATAAAGAGACCTCCCAGTGACTAAGCCTATAAGTAGACACCGTATCAACTATACCGCAGCCACTGAACCAGCTTTAAATTCATGCGGCTAGAAAACACACAAAATTATACGATGCTATATCTTAAAGAACATGTAACTTATTTGAAGATTGCATTTTTTGGATGCATCACTTCATTATTGAATCAGTTATAATATTTTGAACACAATAATGTCCATATATTTATTAAAAATACACGGTTATCAAAAAGCGTTTGCCCGTAAATTAGGTAGCACCTATAATCATATTATTGATCAAAATATCACGACTGGTATATTACATTACTTGAAAAAAGTTGTTAAGTTTTCATATTTTCAGTATATTCGGTAATAAATTTTACTGAGAATGTCTACCAGGAAACTATCAGTTAACTATAAATAACGCCAGTAGATTGATCATGATCGTCACGTTGTTAATCCAGGAATGCAAATTGTGCATGCGTAGTTTTATTACCGAGTATACTGAAAATATGAACATTTTTGAAGTAATGTAATATACCAGTCGTGATATTTTAATCAATATAAACTAATAATTGTAAAAAAATACGGTAGTTTACAACTTTTCTTTTCTTCGTCGTCGTGGTTGACAGTCCCTTTAAAGTGCTTGAAGGACACTTCTGGCAATTGTTTTTACAATTGAATGCATTGAAATATCCAAACCAAACTAACTACCAAGGACACGTAATTGTTAGCCAATTGTGCCATTGTCAACACCGTTTTTGTTCTGAGCGTGTCGTATATAGGGCAATCAAAATAGTTATTTAATTGGACGATTAACATAAATAACAAGGAAAAAATTGTCCAAAGTTATGTTTGAAATATATAGTGTAGTGTTATTCCTTCTGCTGCGATTGTTATTGAAATAATATTGTGAACTTGTTTTTCAAAATATAATGGTATTACCTGTTTTATCAAATAAAACGACGCATTCATTTACGAAATTACCATATTGGTCTTACAGAAAATGACGCGGCGATGTCACCATCTATTTGTGACATGAATCGTACACGGCCGTTAATCACGCGCGCCACCACTTTTTTGAGATGCATTAATAAATGAGCCAATGATACTTCCGAGGTGGCGCTCAGGCCCGGATGTTTTGAAATTTAACGGATAATTTTACAGGGTGATTAGGTTTTATATGTTTTTGTAAGGTATTTCGCAGTATTTTAAAAAATCGGTCAATGTAGTACGACTCAGCGATTATAAATTCATCCAAAAATGTACAGAAACATACAATCACAACAGATTTGGAAACAAGAGGACCTTTACTAGTTGTGGCATGGAAGAATTCGTAAAAGCAATTCGATGTCTTTTGCATGTGTGACGAGCAAATGCATAGCCAATTAAATTACTCATTACATAAAACGATTGCTTTGAACCTGTACAAGTTAATGCGTGAAAAAATACATCGGCTTCTAGCCAATTTAATAGATAAATTTTCATTTTTTCAAAAAGAGATGGAGCCCATGCCAAGGAGGTGGCGCTCAGATTAGGAGGTGGCGCCAATGCACATTTATAGCTATTTAAAAGTGAACTATATTATGTTATGGTTTCTATTATGTTTACAGGACTTACATTATTTTTTGTAAGTTGACTACTTCAGTTCATTTGAGTCGCGTGCGTTTTTAATTAGAAAATGTCTTGATGTATTTAAACGTACGTCTTTAAACGATAAGAACATTTTACATGTATTACACAAACAAGTTAACGGAAAAAGACCGAGTTATCTTTATTTTTTCGGAGTTGATAGTGGGAAAAACAACATATGAGCCTAATTAAGATTCAATGACCCTGGCCTTTTAGTAAATTAAGCATTTTTATTAAGGGACACAAATCATCGTTTCAAGAAGAAGTATTATCTTATAGTTATTTCGTGAATTATCATACTGTATACAAATATTGCTGTCGATGAATTATTTTGATAATGTTGAACATTAAGTTATTGTTTTGATTGAGTATTACAATTTGTTGGTATATATATTAAACAATTTTTTATCCGTGTTGGTGACTTCTTAATTGACTTAATAACTTATATATTTAAAGAACTACATCTTATTTATTAATAATAATAATATTTATAATTTATAGAATCTGCTTATGTTCTGTAAAGATTTGTGCCTTCGTATGTACGTTGAAACATAAATTGAATATAACAAATAACATTATCTATCAAATATACGTCATGCGATACGACTGTTAATTGATACATCCTGCATTGGCGCCACCTCCTATCATTAGCGCCATCTCCAAAGCATTGGCTCCATCTCTTTTGGACAAATTTAAAATTATCTACTACGTCGGCAAGAAGTCAATATTTTTGTGCATGCAGCATCTAATGTATGTTGCGCGCAATCGTTTGATGCCGTTAACGATTTAATTTGGTAGACATTTTCTCGTCACACAGGAAAAACTCATCGAAATGCTTTTAAAAACTCCACCATACCACAACTAATTTAGGTTCTCACGCTTTTAGACTGGTTGAGCATGTATGTTTCCGTACATTTTTGGATGAATTCATCTACGCTGAATCGCACTACATTGCCCGAATTTTAAAATAATTCGAAATATGTTCAAAAAACATATGAAACCTAATCACCCTGTAGAAATATTCACGAAATTAAAAAACATCCGGGCCCGAGCGCCACCCCGGAAGTTGCATTCTCTCATTTATTAATGCATCTCAAAAAAGAGGTGGCGCGCGTGATTAACGGCCGTGTCGTAGTAGGCGAAAAAACCACATGGCTATTACGTACATCGTTGCACTATTGTTTTTTAGAAAAAAAAAGTTATTCGTGACACGAAATTAACAATCTCGGACGAAATTGATTTAAAGGTGCTATTTTGTTCAATTTATCGTATTACTTCTAAATTCCGGACAGTTTTTGACGATATAAGTTGTTGCAATCAAAAACCATTGAATGATACATTCCCCATTCCCCATTCATACAAATTATTGGGTTTATATTATGTATTTATTCATGAACGCACGCTTATAATTACTGCGTTACTACGCGCTAAATATTTTTTTATAACAAAATAGTAATTATAAGGTCCACCAATTTCGCTATAAATGATCGCCTGTTTATTAAACATTGTGAAACAACACCTTATATTTTGTACTTGCCATAAAACAACAATAACAATACACGGCGTTGTAAATTAAAATCAAGTTTTTCGATTATTCGAAATCACATGACATTCTGATCATGGTAAAACCATAGCATTAAGTTTGCATTACCTCAAGTTAACATTTAACCCTTTTTGATTGTCGTTTAATGTTTTATCACATGCCATACCCTGTTTCCCATGTAATATAACCATTACATATATTTTTACCTTACACATGTGTAATATACTTTTTAAGCGTTTTTATTGGCTTATTTTCGTTCAATTGACCAATCGCATTTTGTTATTTTGCTGAAATGACGTTACAACGTCAAATGACGTCCCGAAATGAAAACATCATTCGGGATTTACAGGTATCATTATTTTTGCATAAATATTTAATTTATTTGCTCATTTAAAAGCATGTGATAAAAAAGATCTGACACTCGTTGTCATTTCATGCCATATTGTATTAAACTCGTCCAGGAAATTCGTTAGTAATCTCGCCAAAGGCTCGCTTACTTACAAAATTCCTGAACTCGTTTAATACAATATGGTATGATATGAAAACTCGTTCCATATCCTACATATATTGCATACGTTATTGCAACAAAATCTAGTTTTAAAAGTGGACTTCGAATGGTGCTGTGCAAACGTATATTTAAGACATTTTAATAAGATAAATATTATAGACAATATATATCTTTAAAAAAGATTGTCTTTTATAAAATACAAGATATTAACATGTTTACAAGAATTAACAATATAATTTCGAGTACAAATTTGTTTTGATATAATTTGTAATTAACTCACCATAGAATGGATTGAAAACTGAAATGCTTGTATGAATGTATGCTCGTGTTCAAAAGAAATCTATTGTTGTTGTATGTTGTAGATGAACAAAAAATTAAGAAATACAATTGGTACATATGGTTTTAGAGAGATTCGTGTAAGGCGAGTGAATTATCCGCAAAGGTAACTTGAGTTGAAATAAGATAATTGCACATAACAATGGTGTTTGAAAGCACTCAGTATAAACTTCGATATGAATAATTAGACAAAATAATGCTTATCAGAACACTCAAAACACGCATACACGGATCATTGTCAATAGATATTAGATTCAGTTTAACATTTCTGCTACTCTTTCGGTACATGTTTTACAAACAGAAATCGACATTTTCCCTATTAAATATTTGTGAGCTTAAATATGGTTAGAAAAAAACTGCACTAAATTAAAAACGGTAATGTTTGGAAATAAAACAATTTACTACTTGATTTTATGCCACCCATTTAGTCAATGATGTGGAATTTCTTTAATTTCATGGAGTTATTTATCTATCTATTAATAGAAGAAAAAGATCAACGTCGGATAACATCACCGTTGTCCATTATGACATGGTTTTGTTGGGTGGATCAAACTTAAGCATTGTAGAAAAAAACCTGCCAACGTTAGAAAACCTTACACTTATGAATACGACAGTTACTGTTAAGGGCTTTGACAGTCTAAAGACCGCTGTAATGGAGGGTCAGTAACAAGATTGTTTGATTTGATTTGCTTTACAACTCTCTATAAATGTGTTTATATTTAAGTTCTCGTGCATGAGATTTCAAGTTCTTCTTAAAATGTATTTAAAAAAACATGGGCACATTCTTTAATCGCCAATACACAAAAGTTAAACGATTATGTTAATAAGTGGTCGTTATTTATCTTGTTTCGATATATAATCAATTTAATTAATACAAATTGATTCATACGATTCGTTTCATCAATTACAAGTTAAAATTTAAACGTTTTAAACCGGTAGTGCACACATAAAATAAAAAATAGATTTATTTATTTATTTATATGGTTATTTTTTATTTTCGAAGCGAAAACGAAACTTTAAGACAACGTGTGTGCGGTATATCTGAGTGTGGACATGTGCAAAATAGAAAGCTTTGAATGCAAACTCTCAAATCAGATGATAACGTGCAGCCATAAGTGTCATAACGACGATAGATGCGGCGCTAATGGACAGTGCTACTTCGATTATATTCACAAGAAAATGATGTGCAGGTTCAAATAACTGCAATATATTATAAACCCCGAACATATATCTGTTGATCTATGTGTTCGAAATATATACTTTCTACACATACAACTTGTAAGAAAAATACCATATTTACAATTAATGTAATCGCTACGTTATAAAAAAATGAGCGCTAACTAATCAACTTGATAATATACGTGTATATTGTACAGCTTTGAAAGCGTTGTCCAATCACCGTTGACACTGTTTTAATTCTAATACTTCGTGAGGTATAAAAATGCATACAGTGCGACCTACTTACAAATGCAAAGGGACCACTTTGTTTGGATACTCCCGTAGCCTAGACGACAGAGAATCATGTCTATCGATTTTGTATTTATATTGATTCTTGTAGATGTGAGGACGACAATAGTGGGCGCTATTACACTGGTATGGACTGTAGTGTTGAGGCATACAGGCTAGCTTTGCCACCGGGAGCTGTCATCGGAATCAGCGCCGGACTGGGCGGGGCTCTTCTGCTCGTAATTATTGTGCTGGTAGTTAGGATGATCAACAACCGAAAGGAAACCACCGGAAAAGAAGAAGTGTAATATTTATGTGACTTGCTTGTACTGCTTATAATGGTAGTTCGTTGTATAAAGATAATATAGTTCTGTAAAATAATATCTCATTACAGCCGTTTAAGACACAAAAGTAGAGCTTTTGCTGTTTATAAGCAAAATTATCTCGTCAATGTTCATGATAATAAATAACTCTTTAATTTATTAACATTTGTCAAATGACTTTATAATTTTACGAGAATCTGATTGACGATGCATTTTATTCGTCAATAGCGAAATAACGTGATAGTATGCTTTAACATTTGCATATTTGACGTTAAACAAGATTGAAACCGAAACTGAAATGAGAGTTATTCATCAGCAGATAGAAATCCGTAATGTCACTATTCTATAATTACAGCTATTTATTAAGCCTGTATGGGATTAAATTAAAAGGCATATGTTTCCATTTTACATAAAGAGAGTTGGCATAATTGTTACAAATATGACACTATTAAAGTTCCTACAAGATATCTGGCGTCAGTCGTGAGGGCGAGTCACAATGGGAACTGAAGCATTACGATGACCTCTGGCAACAAAGTCGGTTGGCAACAGACGCAAACAGCTTCGATAAGAGACCATACTTGGCGACGCAAGACAATTTTGGAAATCCGGTAGCTAAGTAGAACGATATACTGTTTCGGTAAGCAAACACAGAAAACAGAAACAAAAACAACCTACGACATAAACAACACAAAAGAAAAATATAAAGCTCATATGTTATTCTTTGTTTGTGTTAAATTACTAAAAAGGACAGGAAAACAGTCCCTACGTATGTGACATTACAATTGCACTGACAACACTCGTCTACTGTGTATCATATCAACTATCATATCCGTTTCTAATTCAGATATACATGTACCGTCCTGACAACATAATTGGACATCGCTTTTCGGAGCTCAAACCTGGATCTTCTTTGGCCAGCCTGAAATTACCTGAATCAAAGGCAGGTGACTATTAATAATTCTTTTGTAGCGTAGTTGAACAAGTGTTATATCAATTTTTATCGAGGTCTAATGGTTCTTTCATCAATTTTATGTTTGTCTACAAAATACAAACACCCAAAACTTTACGATGCATGCATGTTTTTTCCGCCATCGCAGCTTTTACTAACTATTTTTTCCGACTTAAATTTACCTGCATCTCAGTCAAGTAAAAGTTTATGAGCTGACTATGTTTAATGTTCGCCAGGAAGCAACAAACACCCCTAATATAATTATGTTACGCGCTTATGTTGGCGCTTTTTGTAGTTTTATTATGCTTGTTTATATTTAATAATTAATGTAAGAGTATATATAACAATGAATTCTGCATATAATTTCAGTTCGAGATCAGTCGACCAAAGATCACACTCGGTCGTTAAATGGATGACAAGAAATAATTGTTAAAACTATAAAAATCAAGAGTGCGTATTTCGTGAAAATATGCTATGCTATCATACTTTTACCAATGTTTTATTCAAATTGACATACTACTTTTTTTTCATTCTAAATCAGTTTGAATGTGTTATTGTCGTCTGTTAAAGAAAACATTTACACGTTTAATGTAAGCGACTTTGTTTGCATAAATTCAATTTTATTTGTTGATGAGTTTTTAATACGCTCAGATAACACAGATATGTTGTTCTGATAGCTTCAACTTCAAGTGCTATATGTTGGTTGTTTGTATTGAGCAGTTTTTTACAGCTTATGTTATACACATTAATTGCGAGATGTGTGCATGTTTCATTAAATATTTCTTTAGAAATGGATTTGCTGCCAAGCAAAGTTTTGCATACATAAACCAGGAACTTTCGACACCTTAAATAAACATTCAGCTTTAGATTAAATTGAACTGATTGGGTTGTCTCTTGAACTTATTTTACTTAATATCCACGTGAAAAAAAACAAACAATGATTCAATAGCAGAGAATAATGTAGTGTACGGCATCGAGTATGAAATCTTCAGGAGTAAAGACACATCTTCACATTGGACCAATAAAATCACTCGTTTGTTTAAAATATCGGCCAGTTGAAATGTATTTAAATAAAGGTTTCAAACGGCGCTGGACAGCTAGTTTTGATGCATAATGCAACGGCAAGAACGGTAAGAATGTTAATTTATACGTTTTATTGAATAATGGCACCGAGGTCCATGAAATTTGCAGGGAAAATGCCTTTTACTCCGTGAAGATTTCAGTCTTGTATCGGGTCCGATCGATGACGAGTAGGTCACATATGTTGTGTATCGTGGTATTTCTTAAAATGTGACCCAGCATTTGTAAAAAATATTACAAGATATGTACATTTCCAGAAATTCATTTCTGCTAGGAATAAGATCAAGTTCATGCAAATCGCTGCACAATAAATGAAGTTATGGCTGTTCAAAGCGATACACCCTGTTTTCGGTCATTTTGAGTTGAATACCGTGTTATATGTATATATTTAATAGTTATTTTTTTAGAAGTTGAGTTTTCGTTATAATTTGATTATTTTTTAAATAAATAATGATGTTTTTACAAATTAATATCATAGCGAAACGTTAACCACCTTTGCTTTTATCAAGGAAATAATAGATAACACCAATGTTTGAACGTATATTTGTACCTATTTAATATGTATTATTTTTCACATCACTAAACCAAACTTTTTATTTACAAATTAAGAGAGAAAATATTTATCCTCGAATTTCCGCTATTTAAAATAAGACCCTATGTGTTAAACGTAAACACAATAAATAATTTGTTAAAAAATTAATAAATATATATATGTATAATTTAAATAAAATATATGTAATATTTGAAAACGATAAAAATAGAGAAGGCCATGTCTATTTTTAATAATATAAAAAATAAGGCAAACGCAGACGATATAAAGACAGAAGAAAGACGGGATGTTCATACAATGAACACGCATACACAAATTAATCACCCAGCGATGTTAAATAAGCATGCATATAATAAATAACATTTTTAGCAAACAATGTACTTTTTTTTTAAATTATTATTCAATATAAATCATACAATGTAAATATGTGCATGAGCAAGAACAAAAGTGATATAACACAGCAGTAATAATGTCAAACACATATTATACAGGATATGCTAGTATATGCTTTGTTTTTTGATTTGGTTGCCTGTGCTGTATGTTGTAATTTTTTTGTAATAATCAATACTATAGATGAGTTGCGTACAGTGGGGTAGAAGACAACTGGACTGGATTATGAAAGTTTATGTGTTTCTATTTTTGTTCAAAAATATAAAGTTTATCGTTGTTGAGGTCTATTTCTTTTTCAATTTGGATCTTTAGTTTTAAATAATTTATAAAACAGTTCAAAGTAGGTTTTTGTTTTTTGTATTTCATGCTGAATTTGAAATATTTCATTAATATAATAATGTAGTTCACAGTGTTATTAATTTCTGGTATTTTAAACGTATTAACACCGAAACTTATATTCAAGAGAGACAGTTTTACTTTTAATTGTTTTTTCTCTAGAAATGTTGTCAATTGGTTCAATAGAGTTTGAATATGTTTGCACTCAATTTATGTTTATAGTAGGTGTTATATATGTAACACAACGATATATTTATTATTTTATTTATTATTCCAATTTAAAGACTAATTATTTATTTAAGCATTGTCTCTCCATGTTTTTTTTATTTTATACGTCGTTTCTGCACAAAAAAACGAAACATGACACCCGTTCAACATTGCATGCGGTCTTGTAAACTTTTACCCGTTATAAATAGTTTTGTTTAACTATTGGTTTAAACATATTTATTCACGAATGTGTTTTACAACATAAGTTACAAGCATCTAAAGTTTGTAGGATTTGAACGATAGCTACCTAGAAGGGTTCCTTTGTTTAACTATTGGTAGAATTGATAAAATATGCGAATATATTTCAATAACAGATCAGTTTTAATTGTGCATGACACCCCATCTATGTTTAAATAACGATTTAAATCCTGTTTATGAACCAGAATCCCGACTGTGTTTCGCTGTGTTCACTCCGTATGCGATTTCCAAACACTTGTGCTAGGCTGTAACGCTCAAAATAGTAGGCGTTAAGAATCAACACAGGGGTATAGCTCGACAAACGAAACAAGAAAAACACTACATATGTAATATTGCTTTACTGTTTTTCGTTATTGTCTAGACCCTTACAGGGAAGATTATTTTCATAAGACCCTAAAGTGTTGATTTCATAGCGAGTTTGTTCATCAAAGCTATGAGAGAGCAACGAACAACCGAACAAGCATACACTGTTGGCGGGGCTTATCGGGCGTCGATTACCATTTTAACATATTACTTCGTATTCCGAAGTTTAAATACTAGTAACAAAAATAAAAAAAGAAGTTAACCAATTGGTTTTCTATGTAGTGTTAATATTGTACTAATTATAAAAGAAAATACAAAACTTATTTGCCTATTTATATTTCGTTTCAATTTGAAAATAACGAAAATTAAAGTTTGATAATTGAAAATAATTTAAATGAAGTGTGTATTCTCGCTAACCATTTTTGCTTTGAAAAAAGGAAAACGATTTGCGCAGCTGTTTTGGAAGGATAAGTCATGACGTTCTTAAGTAGTTTTCTCCCTTTGATACGAATAAGCTTTGAGCTGAATGGTCAACACAGCTATTGTGTGTAAATTCGGTTTAAAAATCAAGCATAACACGCCCTCATCGTTATTATTCGCCGATAATTTTAAACGAGTAACCGGATGAATTTGCTTTACACTCATATTAAACTGCAACGTTTTGTGAATTATGTCTAAGACATGTGCAACAATTAGTCTTCGGTAACAATAAACTGTATATTTGCAAAACGCAGCATTTTTACAAACGCGTTTGAATCGAATCATGTCCCTAGATTTTAACGAAAGTATATAACTCCATTTATTTTGTATAATGATTAGAAATTGATACATGTTTTTAAGTTAGAAAACCCAGTGTCATCCAGCACTATAAACAACAATATGCACTATAAGCTTTAACCTTAGATCGACTCTAATACTTTTATAGAAATGACGTCATGACGTTACTTCCGGCATAACAAGTTTTAAAAAGCTCCGTTAAATTATGCGCTTTATCTAAGATTTTACAGAAAATAACAATGATATAAATGTGAAATTTAATGTAAATAATAGAGTATTTGACAGCGGTCATTTTGATACCAATTGAACATGGCAGAACGGATACAGAATTGCGCGTTGATCGCTACAAAAAAAAATCCGGACTTGAAACAACAAGTGGACCGATGGAAACAAGAGACTACGAGTTAAATAGTGAAAAGGCAATGAAAAAGAAACTCTATGCGACCACAAGGGACCACGCGATTGTCAAGGTGACTGGTGGTGGGCTGAAAATCGAATTTAGTACTGGTATGTATGAACTTTTCAAAAGCTGTGCTGATGAGTTTTACCAGTCTGAAACTTTGAAATTTAAATGTCAAAAAACACCAGTGTATGATAATATTGGTAGTTTAGTGGAAACTAAATACCGGCTATCATCCGGAAGAAATGGTGTGTATACAATTAACTTGTATCACACAAAATGTTCGTGTCTGGTTAATGGGAAAATGGTGAATCAGTTTGCGGAAAATGACTTATTAGAAATCATACAACTCACTTCAAATAAATTAATATCAGAAAACTTGACCGTCGATGAAGTGAATGCAAAATTTCAAGAAATTCTTCAGGAATGCATGCTAGTGTTAACAAATAAACAAACTGAAGAAAAAGATGTATGTTGTTTGAGACCGGAAATAAATGATTTCAATTTCATGGTAAATACCAAGCAACCTGAAAATTTTGAATCGGTGTTAAAAGTTCATCACGTGAAAATTGACGCAAGTACTCAAACGGAGAGCACTGGGATTGAATTTGATTTTGAAACACTTTTTTGTTTGATTCAAACAATTCAAAAGTCTGTAAGTGATATGCGCAAAGATGTATGCGAGCAAATCTTAAACACCAATCGCGGATTCAATGAGATGAAAGACATTATCCATAGTGTAAAAGTAAATAGTACAACGAATTCCCGAGGTACGGACGACAAATGCGATTGTTTACAGGAAAACGTTCAAGACCTGAAGCAAACACTCGACCAATTAAATATATCTGTACAGAAAAAAATTCAATCGCTAGGAGATATACTTAAGGCAAACTCCATACCAAGTGTTCTTTCCAAAGGTTATATGAATGGCTCTGTAGAAGCAACAAGTAAACGGATGTCCGATGATCCCGTTGAAAATGACACATTACTAGAAACCGAACAAGTGACACTTGAGCCTAGCCCACAAGCGATATCCAATATACAAGAAAGTACTGTGCAGTTTGAAATAGAAACCAATAAAGGCGAGCATAGATCGAACATTACGCCACAAACGTCGAAGACGTTACTGATTGGAGATTCAATTTTGAGAGGCATAAATAAGCGAGGATTATGTGAATCTGTGGACATATGCACTTTGCCAGGGAAGACAATGCTGGATATCTGTGAAAAGCTGCGAAAAATGAATATCTCTGACATATCAAAAATAATAATATTTGCTGGTGGGAATAATGTCTCGAATGGCCAGCCAATTTCAATAATCAAAGATGTAATCTTGCAGACTTCGCAATGCATTCAAGATCAAACAAATTGTGAAATATTTATTTGTAAAATAAGTCCTCGACGTGATGTTGATGTACGCGATTTCAACTCAATGCTAGAAGATGTATCAAGCGAACTTCCGGTAAAGCTGATCGAATGTTATAATTGTTTTGTGTACGGAAACGGACAATTGGCGAATCGACTATTCAGACCTGATGGAATTCACCCAAGTAATTATGGATCAAGTTCACTTGTGGCAGCAATCAATGAAGTAGTGCATATAACGAAGATAAGAATGCAGCAGCAACAACAACAACATTGTCAACTTGATCATAATCAGCGGAGGCGTACTTCTTACGGTGACTTCAAAAACGGGCATCGTGAATACCGGAGCGCTGCACCGAACTTCCAGTACGGGCTTCATGGCTTTAGGAACGGGCATCGTGACTTCCGGAACGGTTATCATGACTTCCGGAAAGGTCATCATGACTTCCGTAACGGGCACCATAACTTCTTCAGGCAGCATGATCTAAGGAACGCACACCAGGACACCCGGAGTGAATATCAGGATTGTCATTATGAAAATCGTGACTTCCGGTACGTTCGTCGACACGTCAATCATGAAAACAGTCGACACTGCATGAACTGTGGACGTCAAAATCATGTTACACGTGACTGCAGACGACCCAAAAGACAATAGGTTACTGATGACAGACGTACTACATCGTTATATAGCACAAATAAATTTGACATTCTTTCGTCGGTATGTAACCAATGTGACTCGCACAAATGTAAGTGTAGTTTCATTATTGCTAATGATGATACAAATCAATATAAACCACATTGCTTAAGATTGAATAATGTTAAATGTAGCACAATAAATAATTTAGACACTGATATATCATCCCTGGATAGAAACGTTCTTATGGAATCTCACATACAATCTACTTTAAAATGTAACATAAATAATGATTATTATATTCCATTTACATATAAAGGTTTGCATATTATGCATTTGAATATCCAACATTTATTGCCTAAATTGGATGAAATTCGTGTTTACTTACACGAAAATAGTTCTTTAGATATAGTAGGCTTTTGTGAAACATTTTTAAATGATAAAACGGAGATTAATACACTATCCATTTCCGGTTACAGCATTGTAAGACGTGATAGGGCTATTTCTGCTGGAGGCGGTATAATAGTTTATACAAAAGATAGCATCTATTTTGTACGTAGACATGATTTAGAAAGTGACGATATTGAATTTATTTGGCTACAAATCAACATTGTAAAGTACAAACCTTATCTAATTAACTTTGTTTATCGCCCACCAAATAGCCCTCAATCTTGGATTGACTCATTTGAATAACAGATAAATAAGGCAGACATGGAAGATTGTAATATGTATTCAACCGGGGATTTTAATTTTCACTGTTTAAGCCAAAACATATTTAACAATAAGAAATGGGAAAAACTTATCACTGATTTTAATTTAAAACAACACGTGTCTTTTCCAACAAGGGTTACGGAATGTTCATCATCAATATTAGACCATTTGTATTCAAAATATGACAACATTTCTGAGGTAATCATACCAAAAATAGGCATAATTGACCATTACCCAGTAGTTTTTACATTAAGCGTCAAAGGTAAAATTGCTAAAACAGATGATCATAAAATTATTAAGTACAGATGTTTTAACAAATTTAATGAAATCAATTTTTAAAATGACTTAGCAAATGCTAATTTTGATATGGTTGAAACAATTGAGGATGCTAATGAGGCATTTGAAGTATTTTATAACATATTAAACTCAGTCCTTACTAAGAATGCCCCTATCAAATATAAAAAAGTGAAGAGATTACAACAACCTGGTTGGTACAACGAAAACGTAAAACAAGCAAGGTCTTTAAGGGATAAATATAAACGTGAATCTAATTGGCCACAATATAAGTTGTGGCGTAATAAATGTAACAGTGCAATCAAAATGGCAAAAAAAGAATATTTTTCGAATGCGGTACAAAACAAAACAAGTGCGAAATCGCTCTGGAAAACTATTAAATTAGCATCAAATGGACACACAGAATCCTCTATTTTGCCAAATGTAATAAGGAAGGATGATCAGATAATATCTGGTAAAACAAATGTAGCTAATGCACTTAATGACCACTTTGTTGACATCTCGAAACTTATTAAAAAGACTAAATTTGCTGAACACGATTTCCACTCATTGAAAACATATCTAGATGCTAAGCTAGAATCTAAGCATTTCTCTGTTCAGTTTATTACTACATCAGAAGTTAGCACTTTAATTAATCAACTTCATTCAAACAAATCTGCTGGGGCTGATGGTATAGGGCCCAGCATTATTAAACTTTGCAAAGAATTCATTATACAACCAATCACTGCTCTTATAAATAACTGTATATCACATGGAACCTTTCCCAACATGCTTAAAATTGCAAACGTAATACCTTTATACAAGGGTGGATCGGTAGAAGATCCCAATAATTATAGACCAATATCAATTTTACCTACTATATCTAAAATATTTGAAAAGCATATAGCTAAACAATTGCATATATCTAGAATCTACAGGTCTATTAAACAAAACTCAGTCGGGTTTTCGCAAATATCATTCTTGTCAAACAGCATTGATTAATATAGTTGATTCATGGCTTAAACAAATTGATAATGCAAATCTGGTAGGTACAATTTTCTTGGATTTTAAAAAAGCATTTGATCTTGTGGACCATAGGGTTCTTTTACACAAATTAAAACTTTATCATTTTAATGATAGGTCATGCGACCTATTTTCTTCATATCTCCGCAATCGATTTCAGTTTATCAAAGCAGAAAACACTACCTCTACTTGTAAAAGCATCATTGCTGGTGTTCCCCAAGGATCTATTTTAGGACCTTTTCTATTTCTTATTTACGCTAATGATCTTTCGCTAGATCTTACATGTGATTCTGCAATGTATGCTGATGATACAACATTGCACTCTGTGGGAACAAATATTCATACACTTCAAAATAAGCTACAAACAAATCTTTCAATTGTAAATGATTGGTGCCAAACTAATAACATGATTATTAATCCACTAAAAACTACTTGTATGGTATTAGGGTCAAAACGGAAAGCTCAAAATATAACAGATCTAAAACTTAAAATTTCAGATACGGTGATC
This sequence comes from Dreissena polymorpha, assembly GCF_020536995.1. Classification (NCBI taxonomy): domain Eukaryota; kingdom Metazoa; phylum Mollusca; class Bivalvia; order Myida; family Dreissenidae; genus Dreissena; species Dreissena polymorpha. Next base: position 79,026,637 of record NC_068364.1, read on the forward strand.
AAAACAGTAAATTGTCAAAAACTTCTTGGCCTTTATATTGACAATACTCTATCTTGGAAACTACACATTAACAGCGTTTGTTCAAAAATGTCATCACGAATGTTTCTTTTGCAAAAAATAAAACCATATCTAACCTTTGAAATGCGTAAGCTCTTCTATAATGGTTATATCTCACCTATATCCGACTACGCATGCGTTACCTGGAGTTGAGCGGCCAAAACGGAAATGAATAGAATAGTCAAAATACAAAAGCGTTGTGGTGCACATATTTTAAATAAAAAGTACAACACTAATTCAAAAACACTATTTAAAGATCTAAAACGGTTAACTTTCGAACAGCGTAATCACTATGTCACGTCAGTTATTGTATTTAAAGCATTTCACAATCAAACCCTAACATACATACGTGACCTTTTGACACCTTCACAAAATAATCACTATAACTTGCGATCTTGCGAAAAGGGGGATTTAAAGCTAGTGCGAATACCCAAAACAAACTATTTCAAACAATCGTTTGAATTTTCTAGCAAAACAATTTGGGATTCGTTACCCCAATATATACGTCACACAAACAATTTAATTACATTTAAGAAAAAAAATAAAAGCTTATCTTTCTTCCACACTTTATGAAATAAACTGAACATGCTTCATGTTGTTTTAGTAAATAACATTAGTTTAATGTTTAAATACTGTTCTTGCATAGATGGTTATTGTAGTTTTATGTCTGTCATTTGTTTTAAATTATAATATATATCATTATATGTGCATGCATATATGATTCTTTATGTTTTGTTCTTATTGCTCAAGATGAAATATGATGTATTTGTTGTAAATTGTATCTTGTTAGAAGACCTTGTTGAAAATAAGAAATGTATTATATAAATTGCATATTATGTAATTTCATCTGATGTATTTCTTAACAAGTCTATCTTCTTTTAATAAAGATTTTATTATTATTATTATTATTATTATTAGTTTATTTCAACATACATTAGGCTTTAAAGGCTCTATAAAGGTGAAGATACGTAATTATTAACAGATTTTTAAATATTTTTTTCATATTTTAGTTATAAAGGTTATCAAAAAACAATATATATATGCTATTGGACATACTAATAAAAAATGAGCAATACAACTTGTTTTGAGCTCAAAATAAAGTGTCCTCCAAGTCAATTGTGTTTACAAACAATCAGTTTATTTACATCGCTGTATACTCGCGAAAGAGAAAGTGAAAGTGATTCAGGTCACCAAAAATATAACGATGACTTTAAACGTTTTCCGGTATCACTCACAAAGTAGGGCTCTTCTAAATGGTTAAAACGTTTGTAGTGATTTAATAAGTTACTTTCTGCTGGTAAAAAATTGTTAAAATAGAATTAAAATTGAATTTTCTTGCGGCTATTTTTAGCATATGTCAACGCTCTGAGGCTACACATCACGTTAGTTGCAAAAACGTAAACATTTCTTCCAATTATGAAACCGGTTTATCTTCCATAATTCTTGACAACGTTGTACCTGAGCTGTGTTATTAGCAGTTTTTATGCAAGAGTAACTGAAATCCGATAAAAATTAGACCAGTTGATATGCATAATAATTGGATTTGTGACCTTTATAGAGCCTTTAAGCCCTCAAGTACACACATAGTACAACAAAGTATAAACACAGTTGGTTTATGGCGCACAGAGTTGTTAACAGAACATAGAAGAAAGTCTTATTAAAAAAAAGTGTATACGACCTGAACCTAGATGAAAGTCTTAAAACAGGCCCGTAGCCAGAGTTTTGAAAAGAGGGGTGCGAATCTTTCCATCAACGATTGTTATTGAGCAACGAAGTGGTGTGGCGGTAGGTGAGGGAGGGGTTGTCCCCTTCCTGCAATCGGGGGTTTGGAGGTCCCCTCCCCCCCTCTAGAAAATTTTGAAAATGAAAAGGAAAATCCTGCATTTTGGTGGCTTTTTATCTGAATTCAGAGACTGAAGTTATAGAGCATTTGTATATGAAAATTCACATTCATTGACTATACTCAGTGACTGATCGACATGAATATGATATAACATACATGCATTCCCCACTGCCGTTTCTCAATAACCATATTTTCTGATCAGTCACGGAAATACATTATTTTATACCCGAAGCTAGTATGTGCGCACACACTTTGTTTACACTTGCAACAGCACATTGATAGAATATAAAATCAACAAAATAAATAAGAACGATATACAATATCATTAGCTATTGGAATCTTGATAACATTGGTGTATTTTACCATTCCAAAATTATATTATTCCTAAATCAAGCAAATTAAATGGAAAACTTTGACTTTTTTCAAAACAACTCTTTGTCTACTTCTATGGATAGTACACGAGGTCTAGCATTGCTCTAAACGTGCTAATAGTGATTAACAAAACTGGGTTTTCTCTAATCAGCATAAAAACTTAACAGAAATAAAAATGTTCTAACTTGTTTCTTGTATTTTTTGAAATTATTTTTAACAAATTAGTTATCATTTTCCAAACGGATTTCAGAATACAACAATTAAGGCTTCATAAAGACCCTTTAACCATAAACTACTGGTCCTATCGTCTCAAAGCCCTTATAAATGTATAACAGGACGTTGAAGAATAAATATAGACTTATTTGTCCGTATGTTCAAGATCCGTCACAGTTAATGAACATTTAACGTTAACGTCCACCTTATCATATATGTTATAACGTTTTAAATTCATTATAACAACTGTTTCAAAGTATGGCATATTTCCTAGTGTCAGGTTTGACATAATTAAAAAATTGTGGGCAGTTCTGTATGTGGAGCAGAACAGATGCCATAAGGTGTTGGTAAACTACAAAAAAGCTACATTGCTTTGTAGAAATTATTTGTTTTCTTGCCATACAACAACACAAAATTATCCTGTCTTGAGCATAGCTGATATTTTTGTCGGAAAACCCTTAAAGTGATCCGAAAATGGTTGTACGGGGATATAACAAAAAGACAATGCAGTCTGTCGAAAATGATGTGTACAATCGTTAATTGTTAAAAATCGTGGTATAATGCAAAATTATTAACCAGTGACTCATTAGTCTTCGGCAATAGTAGACGAGTGTCTTTTGATTTCCGTCATTTTCGGAAGCTGGCATAACATGCCGTTAATAATAATCCAAAATGTTCTCTCTTTCCTGTCGGTAGCATATTGAATTCAACATTATTGTAACGCTTAAATACGAATACTTACTGGATTTTGGGAAAAGATAAATAATCGTTGTTGTGTCGAATAAAGTTAGGTGCATCTTATTGTTCAAATATTTTTTTACTCGTCATAAAACATTAGGTGCGAACGCACTCAACGCACCCCCCGCTGGCTACGAATATGTTAATACAAAAAAAAGGTAAACACTTAATCGTCAATAAACTTAATCATGTTCTTCCAGTAATATTTATTTATATATCTCTTACGTAAATACATAAACATTGGGCATTCCAGTAAAATATGAAATTCGAAATCAAGAACGTTACAGTGTTTGCATTTTCCGCTTTGAAACGGTATCTTTTCAGGCTTGTGCCATCTCTCTGCTTCCGTTTCCAGAGTGTGGGCAGATACTCTGAAACGAGTTGAAGCAATGCACCTTAAAAAAATATATTTCACTATATCCTTGTCTGTCTAAAAATTCCTTGAGAGATTAATCCCGAAACTGTTTTCTTTTTATAGACACCGATCTACTCTGCTGAAGAAAACCACTCCTGGTCATGTACATAAAAACAATACCTCAGGTGTCGCTATAATAAATACATATTTATGTCGCCCTATAAAGTGCTTCAGGAAATGAACATTACATACCTATTTTTTATTATACATTAACTACTGTACAGTTTATAATGTGAACAATCTAATTGATTTCGTTCCAAACAATCGTTGTATGTGTCTTTTAAGAACAGAATGTTTAGAAAATAATGTATATTTTTACGACTTAAGCATATACAGCTCATCGTCACAACAATATAAACATATTTTTTTACATGCGTCAACAATACATGTCACTGTATACAGTACATCAAATATATACTAGCATGGCTTAATGTGAGAATGCCAGAACAATATGAGATTGCTCTTAATGTGCAAAGAGTATTAAAATGTAATTATTGAACAATTCACATTTTATAACCGAACATATATATACTTTTGAAAAGATCCTTTCACATCAAAAAATAATATAACATATATTATATTGTCAGCCCTAAGTTCAACAGCTTTAATGCAAAAATTAGCTAGACGAATTAATACCGTTTTTTAGTTTCATTCAATAATTGCCAAATTTAAACATACTTGGTCTTTAAGAATTTTATATGTCAAATATAGAAACGAACTCTAACGCTATTAGCCCAACACACTCTTGCCGACACAACGATACCAACACATGTATCATATGCATCGTGGAACCGAACAGTTTGTCGATGTGTGGTATTTATATAATTATTTGAACATAATAGTGGAACATATTATAACACACTGCATGTCAATATTACATGAATGATTGTTTGACTGTACAAACTATGATTTTGTTGATGTTCGGGTACCGTGTTTACCTGTTTGTTATTCGTCAACGTTTGAGTTGTTCTTTACGTGATACGGTAAAACTGCGCGTGTGTTATTTTTGGCTGTTTAAAAACCTGTCGTCTTTTTTCTGAATTAATATTTTCAGTATATTCTTGTTGAAAGGTATTCACGGGGAAATGAGAAAAACATCTAACTGTAATAAAAAATACATACAAACACTTTGAAAGTTCTTTCGTTTGTTAAAATATAAACGAAGTAAATTGAAACGACAAACACAAACTCTCTGTTGCACAACGCGAACTCGTATTGCTTAAAACTTTAAATCCCCGTATGTTGAACATTAATCGTGTGAACAAATGTAAACAAAATCGTATGTTTGCGTTTATTGCTTCGTTGTATCCAATGTAGATATCCGGTAAATAAGCTGGTTTCTAATAAAGGCTAACAGAACATGTAACACCAATATTTCAAGATTCAAGATTTATTTGATATCATGTAAATAAAGGCCTCGGGCCCAAAATACAGCATTCATTTACAATTTCATAATAATAAACGTCACCTTGTAAAAATGGTTGTTTTACAATGGTGTTTTAACAAATACACATTTTCAAAATAATACAAAATCCGTGTTACCAGTACATGCACGTATATAGTTCCATCATTAATATATGATAGACTCAAAAATATTATTTTTCTGCATGTTGTGACAAAAGAAGAGTCTTTCTATGAAACTATTATACAACAAAAATTATTACATAACCAAGTTTGAAATCAAGGTAAATTTATATTCGCAATGACATTCATTAATTTCGTAACATAAAATATTAATAGTTTTATAACAGAAATATCAGTGCTGCTCATTAGGATATTAATTGACGTTTCGTTTCTTTGGCCGTTATACCAATTTTACAAAGTGTACTGGGGGCACTCAAAGATCGCATGAAATTCGTTCTCCAATACATGTACGTCAAATCTTGTTAAACAAAATAAGCATGTTCTGTTTTCGCGCTGCACGTTAAAATGCCTGCCAAGTCCAATGTTTAATTTATGATTAGAACACCTAAAACGAGCAAATGCGCGACGTGACTTAAAGGATACATCTAGTGTTAAATATTTCTCCGGAGTTAAAAGTGACTTAAACTGTAAGTGTCGCAGCGCGGAGATGCATTAATCTCATTGTGCCAGTCTTGGGTTTTACAGTATTGTATATGCTGTTTAAAACATTGTAAAAATATAATCATATCGTCTACGTCCTGGGAAACCCAAACAAAACCAAAACCATATTTGAATAAGAGTTCCTTCACATATGTTGCCCAATTTCTCCTTCCAATATCGTCTAATGACTTCAGCGTTCTGTAACAATTTACTGGATATATATGGTTAGGCATTTGTAGTAAATGACACCAGTATTTTATGCATTTCAGATAAAACACACAACAAAGTGACAATCTACCACATTCCCCTAGGACCATGCTGTTATTAACCGTCGAGCCGACGCCTAAGAAATATTTGCAAAATTCGATTTGTGATCTTTCGATTATAGTATGGGCACAATCATAGTGTCAAAAAGTTTTAAAATGTCTCTATGGGTAAAATAACCAAAGGGAACTTGAAACTGTTTGATAGAGAAGAATGCTTTGCGCGCTTGTGCCACCAACTTGGATTTAGCAGCTGCCCACGATAGCTTTGGAGTAAATAACCGACCCATACCATCACGATACATCCTTGAATTGAACGTTTAAATGTGTAAATATTATTACCCGACAGATCATTTAAAATAATGTAATGTACGAACTAAAATACATTTTTATTAATATTAGCTAAACATGGCAACCGTTACTTATTTTTATTGAGTGGCCTTGTTAATCAAAATACACCGTTTGGTTACTTACCGAACAGCACGTAAACAGGAAAGGACATTGGTAGTTATGAAACATGATTTTTCTTTTTGAATGTTCATTTTAACATGTGTATCGGTTTAAAATATGTTTAAATATCAAAATAATTCTTCTTTTTCATTCCGTTCTTATGTTAATTGATGTATTTACTTACAATTCTTTGATACTAATTATAGTAGGTATAAAACCTAAAATAATCTACACAATTTAGAAAATCGATATATCTTTTGGTGCAGATATGGGTTGAAACTACTGCACGTTTGCTATCCTTATTTGCCTGTTTGCAAAACCTATGGGATATTACTACTGTAAGAAATTTGCTGTGCATGGTTTATTTGCTAGATGTGAACGGCGAGACAATATCTGTGATTCGTACTCGGGAGCATAATTAAACGCTTTACAACTGGGTCATTCAGGCTTGAAAAACTGAAGTAGTCCTTAAAAGACTACTATATAAACGTTAACATGTATTTATCGCATTAAAGTAACATAAATACTCAATCAATGAATAATTCGCGTCGAAGAACGACGTATTCATAAGAACTGCATCGTGCTTCCGAAGCTGCACGAAGCCAATCTCCCGTTCGCTTGTAAATGTTCGGATATCGTACCCGGCAATTCACATGGAATATATTGTGACACAACAAATAAAAACGAGCATTGTGTATCGCGAACAATCTATGTTACCAGACCACATCTTGCGTTGAAATTTTTGCTTTGATTCTTTATTTTTGTATGTGTTAATTTTTTTTTTCGAAATAGTGTACGAAATATTCGTTGCTTTTCAGGGTTTATGGGCTTTTAAGTCATTGTAATTTATGTTATAACTAATTGGACGAAGGTGTGATGTTTAAATTTATGTCGTTTCAGCGATGTCGCAACTCAAACTGTTTAAAAATTAGTAAAAGTAAGTAAATGTAAATATTAATTTATTATAGCGACACCCTATTCGTTTGTGGGCCGGCTTATGAGATAATCATGAGATAACTTTACATACGAACATCGTAACTAATTATTGATTATATTAAATTTATTTTGGGGATGTGACCTAGACATTTGAGGTAGGGAGAGACGTTTAATACGGTGCAGGTCGTCTTATAAAGAATTGAATTTTGTGTTAAGTTATTTAGTTATTATTACAAGTTTATACACAAACAAGTCACCAATGAGGTATGGTCAGTTTTGATAATAGGGTCATACATTAAAAAAAATCAAGAAGGCGAAGGATCTTAGTCGTTCCTTATTATGATATGTGTGTTGTAACCATAGGTATGCAACCACCATACGATGTTAAAAACAAATATTTAAACCCTGACACTTGGGGTTTTAGAGAGGTTTTTTTTCATGATTTACGAAAAATGTCTACACATTGTGTGACTCCTGACCAGTTGTGACCCTTGGGGAACGATTTGAACAAAATTGTGTAAAGGACAATTCAACAAAATTCAACAATCATACATTTCGAATCCCTCGTACTTGCACGTTCAGGGAAGATTATTTACTGTAAGTTTGTACTATTTACATATAAGGATAATAAGTAATCACAGGACAGGGCCCATTTCAACCTCAGGGTCATTATTTGAACAATCTTTGGACCACTTTTTGATGTTTCACACCAAATATTAAACCCCTGACCCATGAGGTTTGACAGAAGAATATTGTTTAAATTTATTTATTACATATGTCTATATAACTCATGCGAAGCCTTGGCGTAGCCAGGTTTGATAGGAGATGAGATGAATTGAACAAAATAGTAGAGGAGTACTAGGCGAAGTTATACACCAATATTAAAGCCTTTCTCACCCTTTTGCTTCGAAAGAAGACGATTTTTTTTTAAGTTTCCCTTTATAAAATCTTTTTTATTTTATTTTGGGGACCTATATATGCAATGGATCAAAAATGGCATAATATAACGGACTAATATAAAGCCGACATTATCAAATATATAACATCTGAACCCTGTCGTTTGTCAAAACAGTTTATAATCATCAAGTCATGGATATATATTACGAATAACGGGCATATCATATGAAACTTGGACAATGTGACGATACAGATCACACATGTACTATGCATCGCTGTGCAGACAAGAAAGCGAAGTAGTTTTTTTAAGAATAAAGTGAGTGTTGACCTTTAGGCAATAATTCATGGTTTAATGTTGTGAATCAGTTGACATCAATTTGAAACATTATTATTTTATTATCCAATAATCAGTATGGGGCAACACTTGTAAGTTTGAATGTTGAAAAGTTTAGGAGAACGCTTAAGAACACTACAGACGGACAGATGTAAATGGTCATTCAAGTACAAACTCAGTAACTGTATATACTATATATAAAACATGTGAACGTTAAAGATATGTATCTAATAGTTTGTACCGACCTTCCGACATCTACCCATCCTCCGACATCTAACATCCCTCCGACAACTGACAACCCTCCGAAAACTACCCTACATCCGAAAACTACCTTTCCTCCGACAACTACCCTTCTTCCGACATCTCTGTGTGTATTGCGCAGTTTTGTAAGTCCTTTTCGAGCCAGTGGCTACCTTATGTATGGACCCGGAGTGTGCCCCAGCACTCCTACCCGAATAACTTACTATACTAGCGAAAATTGGGACGAGTATTTGAATTATATCTGTAATTTCAAGCTATTTCGTTGTTACTGAAATATTTTTTGGATGTAAATGTGGTCTTGAGTTGTTGGGGGACACTGGAGTACCCAAAGGAAATCATCCGACACCTACCTCACCTCCGACAACTCTCCCTCCTCCGACATCTGACCACCCTCCGACATCTTCAGATCCTTAACCACTGAATCTTCGTCATTGACAACGGAACGATTCTGGACACAGATACCAAGAACTTATGATGCTGAATAAATAACCTCTCATCACCTAACCAAAAATCGGACAATCATGACTTATCCATGAATGCCATCTTTAAACACATATAAGTATGTTCTTAATAAAAAATAATAATATATACTTCTAATAATAATAATACAAATAGTAATAGTTTTTTTAATATGACACCTATTCAAATAAAATCATACATACACAAGCCGAAATATTCACATTGCATTCATTCATTGGTTATATTGCATTATGACATAAAATGCAAATTGATGCTTTTTAAGTGAAGCTTGCGATTATCTTTTTGAACTCAGGTCATATTGGGATATTTTTATGACAAAATCATCTGCCTTGAGGCCGCAACAAATTGATCAGATTTTCGTCGGGTTTTCTGCACCTGAAATTTGTAAAATAAAATATTGTAAGGTTTTCTTCGTATCGTCCATTTTGCTTGCGATCCGATTTTTAAGCAGAGTTTTTGTGTGTGTTTTTTAATTCATTTTTGTACAAACTACATAATGTTAAACATAGACTATTTCTTATTGTTCGTCAAATAATTAATAACACACAAATGCAGCATTTAGTAATATGGATGCGTTTGTCAAAAATGTTAATCATATATTTATTAAATAATTTTTATTATTCTACGCCCTTCGCTCGCCTGTGAAGATATCGACAATTCTTTCTATAAAATGTTATCCATATATTACTATTACAACAAAAACAAAATAGTTATCGTGATGTGAGAACCAACACTAGCACAACAAAGTCCTTTTTACCACAAATACCATCAACTAAAGTTTAAAATATGCACACAATTATAATGTTAAATGACGAAGATCAGTTGTATGAAGACTAAACGTAGTTTAATTGCTTTAACATGGTAGGACTTTTTATATTACAAAACGATGCTGTGTTAGTCAAGGGTCGAGTCGAGTCCGGGTTCTTATTAGCGGAAGTAAAATACGAGTTGTAGAACTTAACCTGCTGTAGTGCAAACACACATGTTAAATAGGTGAAATTTGCAGGATTAAGCTATTTTGAAGGAATACCATATATTATGAGTTTATATGTTTGAATGGCAAACATATACGTTTCACAAAAATGACTTTTATTCAAGCATTTTTATTTTAATCTCTTCACAAACAAGAATAACCATTTTATTTAGTGAGATAAGTTATTATTAAAAATGTGTTCTGATTATCAATACCATGATCAGTTTGTTTATACCTACGGTAAAGCACTAAAATAAATACACACGTTTAGTAATTAAGGTGGACAATTCAGTAATAAGCATTCACATATGACCGAATTTTGTTAGGAATTCAAAGACAACTATCTGTTTATACCCTTGTGTTTATAAGAATGAATTATATTTGTTTTTAAATAAGTAGAGAAGAAAGTTAGAAATGTTTAATGCGCGGGGCTGTTACAATGGTGTCAATCAATACATTTAACGTTTCTTAGCCGTTTTGTGCACCAAATGTCAGAGTGTTGAGGGGTTAAATTGAATTGCACTTGTCCGTCCGTGTGTCCTGTTTCACAGAGCCATTTTATTTCATTTATACATACTGACAATGAGCATAGATAATTACTAAATTACGGTTTTTCTTTCCCATAGCTAGCACCTGACAGGTATACCTCTTATTTTTCAGGGGCTCGTTATAGACAAATCCTATGTCTATTCATAAGCCTCTCCCATACAATGTTATCTCAAAGGTCTGCATAACTTCTTCTTTATTACAAGGGTAAAGATAAACGTCAATGAACAGCATACACTTGTAAGTATTTAACGATGTGTCGGTGATATCACATCCGCTATTTAAGTACTTTGCCGCGCCTTTAGGTCAAAACGCATCAAACTCAAAACCAAAGTTTTGCATTCATGATTAATTATTAATTGGAAATTATAGATAACACACATTGAATTGTCTACGTAATTAATAAATACATTAATAAATATTTTATTCACAGTAAAATACAAACAATTTACATGTTTAATGTCACTGGTGAATAGATACAAAAGAATAAATTCTTAACGCACGTATGCACACATTTTTTGGCACATGGTCTCACTTGGAATACTTAAAATCCGCTGCCGTTCAAATAACCCACAATAATAAAATATAAAATATTTGTTAAGTTTGATGAAGAAGATAGTATTTTATGAAGATATCTTAATGAGAACTTCGTATTTGTCCACATTATCTGGCAACAGTGCTCATATACGGCTTAGTAATCTAAGATAACGGTTGTCTTAAAATAGTTAAATACACCATATATGCACGGAATAAAAATATCGAAACGCTTGGATATAACTTTGACGATCTTGTTTTCTTTTCGGTACCTGTGCATGTATTAAACTGAAGACAATGTTTTCAAGTAACCGTGTATGGAAGGGAATATCCGCCAGTCCATGCATGATGTTAAATGACATTCTCATTTTAACTACTAGCATATGCTTTCTGATACATGGTAATTGCATTTTGCCTAGTTACATTTGCAATGCAAACACTTCATCTCATTTTCATATATATCTTTACTGCGTGTGTGTTATTGACAACTGCAGTTAAACTTTTGGAATTTGTATTAATGCTTATTCTAACGGCGTTCTTTGTTTAACTATGTGCATTTGGCTATGTTGCTACTGAATTTAACAAGCTGTTAATATCTTTGTGAATCTAAATCAAAATCTCCGGTATCAACCGTGACACATCGACTATCTCTGGAATCCTCCGTAAAAAAGCGGTGATAGGGTAAAAAACTTACCCGTCTCATAATGCCTATTGTTTTGCTTGGAGGTCATAATCTACTAAATAGTTTCCCTTTATAATTCAATGTAAAAGCGACAACTTAAAGCGAAAATGAATGCAACATTTTGCACATAGAGACCCCCGTAACCATCTCTTTTCTTAAAGGCCATTCTTAGCGGAATCGATTTACGCAATAAAACAGATATGTCATGTTCAAACGAAGACATTAACTTCTTCATTTCTACACCGATTCACGTCCAATTGATACTGAATATCTCTTATGACAATAAGGTCAATCTCAACTATGCATGGCCCCATTACCAACCCTGGGGTGCCACCTGGGTCTGACATGCGGCGTGGGGATAGGCGTCGGCCTCTGCCGCGCCATTTCTAGTTGTTGTTTAATTCAATATGAATTGCTATGAATGGAATTGTGAGAACTGTCTGTGCTTCTTTAGTATGGTATTGTTTATCATAAATACCAGTTTAATTTATCATCTAGTGTGAATAGCTTTTACATGAAATGCCAATTGTGTTGTTGTTTTGGAAATATAATTGCATCTTGTTGTAAATAATGAATAAATCTTTTTTTTTTTTGAAAAATTATGAGATTTTCAATAAATAGCAAACCACTATTTTGGCATTTGATATATTTCTTAATTTAACGGGCATTGCTTTAACATTTGAGTCTGGCTCTGGGATAATCGGACCCAATGCATGTGCTCAAAATGTTGTCTTAGATTAGCCTGTACCGTCAGCACAGGGTTATCACGGACAACACTTTCTGGCAGAGACTTTTTTATCAACAAATTCCATTTAGCGAAAATTTCATCACTGATTTGCCCTTATTAACACTTGACACACATGCATTAAGACCCATTTTCCCAGACCGAGGCTCAATTATGTTGTTGTTGTGTGTCTTGTAATGACTGTGCATGAAGCCATCCATCATGAAATAGCGTGTCAAAATAATCTAAATACTGAATAACCTTTTTACAATTTTATTAGAAAATATATGTATTACATGGCATACTGGTTAAATAAATATTAGGATGAAACACACATTACATAAACATCATCTGAAAACAAAATGATCCCTCTGGTCCTGTTGCTAATGTATCCCACACATACCGCTTATGACTAGACATATGCAACTTTACCATGATCATACAATTGTTTTCAAAACAATCTATAAGCTGGTGCGATATAAGTTAAAAACCTACATAAACATGTGAGATTGCACTACTGCCTGGTTTAATGTAAATGCCTGGATGCACAATAAATAAACTGATTGTTACCAGTCATTTTTGTTGGCAAACTTTTGTACACGTGTTAACTTCTTTCATGTAAAAGAATTAATATATTAAAACATTTTGGTATCAAATTATATTGTTGCTTGTGCTCACATTTTACTTACAAAAGACATATAATAAGTGTGGAAAATCACATAACCTCATTAAATGCTAGAATTCATGGTCCAGTCTTTACAACGATCTTATGATACTTTTTGGTTATGACTGAATATTTAGTTTACAATAAATAGGCATTTAGAATCTGTATGATCCTCAAATAAAAGGCATGTGAATATTGAAAGGAAATAAACACAATTGACTTTTGCTCTTGGAAAATGGGGTTTAATGTATGTTCCTAAAGTGTTGTCGCAGATTAACTTATACAGTCCGCACAGGCTAATCAGGGAAGACACTTTCTGGTTTTATGAGACTTTTTGTTTAAAGAAAGTATTTTGAAAAAGAAAATCCAGTCTAGGCCGAAAGTGTTGTCCCAGATAAGCATGTGTGGACCACATAAGCTAATCTGGGACGACACTTTAAACACACACATAAAGCCAATTTCCACAGAACGCGGCTCAATTTACCAATCTACAAGATATGTGAATAAGATGCTTTTAAAGTAATGTGAAATAAATCAATTTATCTAATATTATGTTGAGCTTAAGCATGCCAAATGCACAAATGGCAAACAACAGATTGCTGTATAATTGAATAAACAGTTCAATTGTTCCAACTAGCAGAATGTTTCTTATTAAGATTTGCCTTATTTGTTCTAAATAAAACACCACTTCGGATATTGGATACAGAGTAGCCAAAATTCTAAGCATTAAAACCCATAGCATACTCTATTATCATTATCAGAACATTAAGACTGGTCCCTGAAGGTTTTTCTTTAACTGCTTGTAGCTCCAATTATTCTGATTCACCTCTGTGCTGGTGTCACTCCGGGGTCTCGTTTAGCTCCTGCAACAGGTGGTCATTATTTGTAACCATGGACCTGCATTTATAGTAGGGAAGTGAATGCAACACGTTTGTCATGTTCAGATTGAAATCTTTAAATATTTAGCTTGACTTATGCAAGAGCTAAGGCCTTATTAAGAAACGTTTAGTATATGCAATTGTATAACTGATAACTTATTTTAGTTATTACCCTTGGATTTAAGGACAAAAAACATTTTCATTCTTAAACTGATACCAGCAGAGTAATCGGTATAGCCTTTGCAGTTTGAACCTGACTCAACTCAATACACATGTTTGTGCCGTGTTGTGTAATCTGATTTTTTGTATTGCAGCAATGTCTTTACCCAATTGGAAGAAGGACGGGTACACTTGGGATTTTTTTATTATTCATAAGTATCTAAAATATCCTAAACTATGGAACTCAAACCATAAACCTTGTTAGAGTTAGCTGCTTAAAGCATTTTTCCTCATCATTAATTATGCAGGGGTTTTCCAGAACAATTGAAAGTACAGGAAGGTCTTGTAAACAATAATTAGGAAATATTCAATAATAAATGACTTCTTTAGGTTTGCACAGTAAAATAAGATGTATAAGATGCATACATATTATGAAACAATAGACATCTTTACATTGACAAGTGATGTGTTTTTCAGAAACACAATGCCCTCTACTGCGCCGCTTTGAAGCCATATATTTGACCTTTGACCTTGAAGGATGCCATTGACCTTTCACCACTCAAAATGTGCAACTCCATGAGATACACATGCATGCCGAATATCAAGTTGCTATCTTACATATTGCGAAAGTTATTGCAAAAGTTTAACCAAGGTTTAAGTTTGTGACAGACACATACAATGACAGACAGACACATACAATGACAGACAGACGGGCCTAAAACAATATACCCCCCGATCATTCGATCTGGGGGCATAAAAAAGAATTAGTGTGGTATAGAGTGCAGTCCCAAAATATCTAACACAGGCCTCTTTAGTGGTGCCAACCTGATTACACCTGGTTGTAATAGTCCAGTGCTGACACTGCCACATTTCCTGTATATGCATGTCCATGCCTCCTTCTTTTACTGTCGGGTGCATAAATTGCCTTTGCAGCACTAGTGCTACTGACAGAGGTTACTGGTGCAGGTGCCGGTTATTGTGTACTCCTGTCACTTGTGTTAACATTCAACAAATCTGCTGCCTGCCTTAAAAAACAGCTGCTCTTTGCTGTTGGCTCATATCTGCAAATGTATTCATGTACATTATTTTCTTATTTATAAAAACAAGTCACTGTTATGTAGTATAATGATAGATTAGAGAGATAATAACTGTGACGTAGTCAGATAAGACATTTGCTGATCTAACTTTCTATATTTTTTCACAGAAATATGATCTGAGTTGATCATCTAGGTACCATCTTTATGGGAAATCTTCACCCCCACCCATTATCCTACATGTACTAACATCTTGGTGTGTTTGTTTGTATTATGTTTATGCCCGTGTATTTAACTTACATTAAGGCAAAGATTCACTTAATTATGCTTCCTGGGTTTCACCAGTACTAGGCTAGGGCTCTGCAGTCTCGCCAAAGGAAAGTCCCATGCCGTTTTGGGGATAAACTAGTAAAAAACAATTAAAACGAATAATTTGAATACGATATAATTTTACCAACCTAGGTACGATTTGATAAGATAAATCTAGACATTATTACGAAGATATGCGATGAAAACAGTATGAAATTAATAGTTAAATTAAACAAGCCACTAGTTAGACGTTTTGATCATCGTAACCCACCTTCGTCCATTAACTTCAAATAGACCTTAATCACAAACCAAATGACAACTCAACGTTCGAAACGGGGATTACAATCGCATGCAATCTATACGGTGGCATAGAGGTGACATCCACTCCTCTTTTTTTAAATTGCACTCCTCTTTTTTCTATCTCGTGGCCACGAGTTAGCTAAGTCGGGATATCGAGATCTCTTTAAAAAAGGAATGAATTTTCGTTATCTCGAGATCCCGAGTTAGTCAGCCAATCAAATTTTGCGTAACATGTGTAAATATTCTGTACGCATATATATATAGCTGGTCAAAGCAGGCAAGGCTCTGATGTAACATAACATACTTCCATTAGTACTACTATTACTAGTACTACTTCCGCTGCTGTTGTTGTTTCTGCTGTTACTACTACTACTACTACTACTACTACTACTACTACTACTACTACTACTACTACTACTACTACTATTACTACTACTACTACTACTAGTAGTAGTAGTAGTAGTTGTAGTGGTAGAAGTAGTAGTAACAGCAGCAACAACAACAACAGCAGCAGTAGTAGTAGAAGTTGTATAGTAGTACTAATAGTAGTATGTTATGATAGGCTGACTAACTCGGCATCTCGAGATAACGAAAATTCTCTCCTCTTTTATAGAAAAAAGAGGAGTGCTTTTTTCTATTTCGAGATCTCGAGATCCCGACTTAGCTAACTCGTAGTCACGAGCTAGAAAAAAGAGGAGTGCTTTTTTTCTATTTCGAGATCTCGAGATCCCGACTTAGCTAACTCGTGGCCACGAGATAGAAAAAAAAAGAGGAGTGAATGTCACCTCTATGCCACCGTAAATTTACCTAATAAACAAGTACAATAAACAAGTAACATTAACCTGAATAAGAACAGTGGAAAATAGACGACGCGGTAGAATAATTCATCTGGTAGATGTATAAAACAACACCGTTCTATATATTAACCTTTTACAAAAACTACCGAAAACTACAGAAAACTCTGGTTCTCCGTCGTGTATGAATTCAGTATTTCTAATGCATTCGTCTTAATGCATTCGGCATTCGGCCTACTTTATGTGAGCTGCTGCCTTGTGCTTATTCATTTCGCTTAGTAGAACTTACAAAAATGCCCGTTTCTAGCAATAGTAAGTGTTGACATTATAATAGTTTAGCAACAAGAAGAAAGCCACATGAAAAAATTAACAAAAATAATTCATTTGTCATTTATTCGAAAGAATACATGTTTAACATACATCGATTAAACATCAAAAAGAAATATGCATGCAACATTTCACTGAATGATAGAAAACAAGCAAAGGGACGCAAGGAAGACGCAGTTATTTTGTAACAAATAAAATAAAGCAAAATGCAATTGTCATTTAGCGTATGCAATTGTCATTTAGCAATATGTAATTGTCATTAGGCAACATGACTGGACTGGCGGATATTCCCTTCCATAACGGTGGTCCCATATTTCTTGTGTATTCTTCGGCCGAGTTATTATCGTGGGTACCCTAATGACAATGATTGAGCTATGTGTGTTTGTTCTTGTTGATCTCTTTCTTTACGTGCCAAAACGATCCTATAAATAAATGCATGCAGATTGGTAAGAATTGCACAAGTCAAAATCACACATGAACTGTTATGTATATGCAGTGGTAGATGCTTTATGGAAGTTGTCTTCACCCGATACTTATAGCGTTAAGTGATGGATCGTGCTGTGTAATTACCGTCGTCACCCATTACTAAAGTCTCCCTCGCAAACATTCCTGTATAATAATTAAAACTTAATTTAAAATTTGAAGACTAAGTGACACATGCATTTCTTCTTCTTCGTGATAACAGTACTCCACCATACTAGGACAAACCTTACTGATGATTATGTACTCTTTTTTCTTGTTTTTCTTGTTAACTGTATCTTAAATTGGTATTATTTATTGTCGTATTAAATTATGATTGTTATGTTGCAATGCGTTTACTAAGAATACTGAATCTTAAAAAGAAAATAAAGCCAGCTCTGTTAGTGACCTCTTTCATTATCCTAGGAGCTTTCCTGGAAATATCAAAAATCAAACCATATAAATTTTTGTAGACATTCATTAGCTGCCAAGCAAAGTTTAGTTTAAATACCTCGAAACTTTGACACCTAAAATGGGCATTGAGGTTTAAACGAAAATGAAAGATTGGATTTCTCTCGATTTTTTTTTGGTAAGTATCCACTTGAAAAACCCCCATAGAAGGATTCAATAACAGAGAATTATGTAGTTTACGACATCGCGTCTGTTAGACTAGCACGATTTATTTTGAGTGTTTGATTTATTTTGACTCAAAGCTACCATTATTATCGATATTTGTCAGAAGGACCATAAATATCTTGGATGAGAGTTAAACACCCAGTTAGCAAATACGAACAATAGCAATAAACAGCCGTATTGTAAATTAAGTCCCTTCCCAGTTAGATGATGTTTTTACAGGTGTTTTGGAAATCTGACTGCTGTATACATCTATATGTACAATTTAAAGGAAAACATTTATGAATGATATTTTTGGGTATTCCAACATGTGCGTCCCTCTATGAAACTATAAAATGATTGTTAAAGTCTCGGATATTCATTCTGTATAAAGATTTTAAAGTTAAAAAATCAAATCCTTCATTCAATAGTCAGACCCTCTCACTTGCATTGTCGAGCCCTTATCTCGACGCAGAATATTTCCGTAACTTAGTAAAACAAAATATGACACGTCATAAATCTTTGGAATTTGCGTATCGATCGAAATAGCCTGATCGCACGCGTTTTTGAGTTATGAAAGGACTGTTTAGTTTTGTGTTGTTGATTAAAGGAATAAACGAATACAAAGAATATCATGCCGAGACCTACATATATTATTGGTAAGTAGCTTATTTTAAATAAATAAACAAAAGTAAATAAATAATAAATAAATAAGTAAATAATAAAATAAATAAATAAATAAATACAATTAAAATAAATTTATTAATAAACGAGTTAATAAATAAATTAATAAAGTTATACATAAGTAAATAAATCAATAACAAATAAATGAATGAATATATAAATGAATAAATGTGTGCGTGAGTAAATTGATTAATGAATGAATGAATGATTGAATAAATAAAATATATTAATAAACACATATCTGTAAATACAATATATTTTGTGTCCGTTATATATATATTAGTCCGTTCGTGTTAAGTAGGAAGTAAAGCAATCAAATAGAATTTGGTATACTGCATGTCTGCATGTATGTCCTTCTGTCTACTGCCTGTCTGTAGAAAGTTACTTGTCCGACGACATTCTCCTACACTTTACAACTGGTGTAATAAAAATATTACTCGAAAAGTATAAACAAAATTATAATAATGTTTGATTTGATGACAAAACATTTTGAAGATTAAGATTACAACTTAAATAATGTTACAAGCAAGATAGTATTCTTCGCGTGTATTTGAACACATATTATCTGCGTAATATAAGGTATAACACAGCTGATTGACGGACGTTCGCTTATTCGTTACTAAAACAATGGTTAATATATTATTATCGCTTAGTCGTAAATAGAATGTTTCATAAACACTTCGTAGTAAAACAAATAATAAAACAAAATATATAACGTGTATTACTTGCAATGCGCATCCAAGTTCAGACATTAATTTTTTTGTATCAGGAATATTACTATTCCAATTGTAGACATTCATGTACATTTCTCCTATTTATTTTCGGAAGATACATAAATATAAAGCATAATTAGTAATCATGGATGCGTTAAGCTTTAATGGGTAAAAACGTAAAAGCACATAATTAATGAATTTATTTTACTATTGACATAACAATGTCAGTTACTACCAAACAAAGACATTAATTACTTCTACAACAAAACGTTCTCATTGATTTTTTTTAATTCATTCATTCTTTTGATTCAAGGTTAATTGGGTTAATTGATTGATTTAAAACTAGCATCAACACAGGCTGCACACCACCGATTTAATTCTTATTCGGGCAAATTCATTTAAAGTCTATCTCTACGGTTGTATTATGTAAATGATTTAATCAGAAACTTACTATACACTATTACAATGTTGCATCGCTTGATATGTTCTTAATTGTGTTTAAATGCCGACAATATTCACTAAACGACCGCCCTTGGTGATACTAGCACATCCTAGATTGCCGTAAGAACGGATTAAGAACGCAAGCCCGGTCTGAAGGGATATACAGAGTAAAGCCGCATCTAAGCCGCATAGTAAGCTTTACATAACACATGCATGTACGAATGTTGCTAATACTATTTATGGTATGTAAAAGCACTTTAAGTAATGGTTACATAGAAACAAAATTGGCAACATCCGGATATTAGACTTTTTTAGATAAGCTTGTATAACTTACTAACTTTTAAAATCTCTGAAACCAAAACCCCAGAAATGTCATATTTAGTTTAGTATGTGATATAACATAGCCCTCAACAATTTGTTGAAATCATGACACTGAGTTCAAAACTGACCATGTTACAATCGCGCATGATTGTTTACTTAGACGTGTTTATGCAAAATAACATATTATTGTGCACGTTCAAACCACTTAGTGCAGACGTGTAATATTGAGAATATAATATCGTATAATGCTCCTCTACTAAGTTTATTCAAACCATGTCATTGTGATCAGAATTGGCAACACCGCCTGGGCTTCAATGATTAAGTAAGATTTATATATATTTTTTCTTCCAAGAAACGACAAGGCCTACAGGTGAAACATTTATAATTCACCATCGACAGTAGTCCACTTTATAGTTTGTTCAAATGATTCCACTGGGATCAAACTTTGCCACGCCGGGGGGGGGGGGGGGGTAGCTTTAAGAAGCAACAAAACTTGAAATTAATTTCTGCCGTCAAGTAAAATTATACTGGTGAGCAATTCAGGGCAATTTTAGATTCTGATAAGTTATTTGTACAGGCGTCAATTTGAATTCGAACACAATATCTGTTTGGTTTTAGTCTGCTTTCTTTCAGTGCTCCAAGGGTTATCCAGGATGACACAGGGCGTCAGCGCATCAACGACAGCTAACCAGCCCTTGGAAACCATTCATACTTCTTCATTGGAGATAGCTTCTACCGCGGGAAAGAATCAGGAATCGGAGACTTCATCACCCGCTGAAAGTACAAAGACAAAGGAGACTTCAAAACTTCCGGATCCTTCCCAGGCAATGGAAACTTCAACACATTCGGAAACTACACAGACATCGGATACATCAACACCCTCGGGCACTTTAGGGGAATCGGAAACTTCAACACCCTCGGGCACTATAGAGGAATTGGAGACTTCAACACCCTCGGGCACTATAGGGGAATCGGAGACTTTAACACCCTCGGGCACTATAGGGGAATTGGAGACTTCAACACCCTCGGGCACTATAGGGGAATCGGAGACTTCAACACCCTCGGGCACTATAGGGGAATCGGAGACTTCAACACACTCGGAAACTACACAGGCGACGGAAACTTCATCACCCTCGAAACGTACACAGGAATCGGAGACTTCAACACAATCGGGAACTACACAGGAATCGGAAACTTCTACACATCCGGGAACTTCACAGGAATCGGAGACTTCAACAATCTCAAGCACCACACAGGAATCGGAGACTTTAACACACCCGGGTACTACACACGTATCGGAGACTTCAACACACTCGGAAACTACACCGGAATCGGAGACTTCAACACAACCGGGAACTTCACAGGAGTTCGAGACTTCAACACATCCGGGAACTACACAGGGACCGGAGACTTCATCACACTCAGGGACTACACAGGAATTCCAGACTTCAACACATCCGGGAACTTCACAGGAGTGGGAGACTACAATACACCAGGGCACTACACAAGAATCGGAAACTTCAACATCCTATACAACTACACATGAATCAGGGACGTCAGATCCCACGGGAACTACACAAGCAGCAGCAACGTCACCTGCGTTAACGACAGCGAACACGGCAATGTCGTTTTCAACACCGGTTCTTTCAAGCACACAGGTACCGACAACTTCTAATGCTGAAAGAACAACTTCGTCGATTGCCTTGACAATTACTACAGATCCTTTAGTGTCTTCTGTTCACATCAGTAAGTATATTGTGTATTATATTTGCCCTTTAAATTGACACGTTTATGTAAAAAAACTTACAGTGCAATGCCAATAATACAATATTTTAATTAAATGCAGAAAATATAACAAAAATTGCTGTAGTCTTAAACAAATTATTTGAAAATATTTGAATTACTTTGATATTGAATAGACTGTAAATAAAAACTTTTGAACATAATACATATTTTTACAAAGTGAATAATCATGAAACTTACTAATACAAATTTTATTTTGTTTACCATATCTTAACTCAAATGCCCGAAGTAGATGTTTAATAAATTCACCCCATTACACAAATCTTAATCCCATTTTGTATATAATGAAATTTATGACGATCTTCTTTGTGTGTGCATTTTTAAAAGGAATAATCAATATCATTATGGAGCAAACAATATAAACAACGTTGTTATGTCCTTTACTTCTTTCATGCGTGTATCTTCATACTACTTTGATATCCCCGCAGGTAGCCTATTAATGCAAATACCAGCTTCACTTATTGTCAATGGCAGTGGCTTGACGGCCAATAATTCAACCAAGCAGACTCTTGTCAAAGATTTCGATGCCTCGGTAACTGTATTATCCTTTATATATATGTTTACGTTTTTGTTTGATTTTATTAGTATTAGTATATATATATAACGACATATACGGATATATCATTTTTTAATGTATACATATCTATATATAAACACATAAATAATATATAATATGATTTTACAGTCTGTAATATTACTCTGATTTGTCTTAAACTATGAATTATATCGTTTTTTTGTTCTACTAGAATATTATGTATTTGTTTCATATTCTCAATGTTTCTCCTTATTCGTATATTTATCAGTGAGCTATTTATTACGCATTTTGTAGATGAACCAATTGCTAGGTAGTACTACTGGTTTTAAAGAGATTCGTGAAACGAGAGTCAATGCATCGCTGAGTTTCAGGTAGCAGTCGTTTGAAATAGATAAATAAAAGTGTCAAAATAATTCTATATTAACATGGATGCGTAAAATATTATGGTTGCTAGGAAACGTAATCAAAACGTAATCAAAGTCTTGATTCAACTTTGTTGTATGATTTTCAATCGGTAAATTCATTCCTAAGTGTTAAAAGAATTCCGTATTAAATGGATGCGTATAATCTAATATAGGTTGCTAGGAAATGTATTACAAGAACATGTTGAATCTTAATACAATTTGGATTCAACTTTGATGTATGCTTTTCAATCGGAACATGCATTCGTAAAAGTGTTAAAAAAAAACGTATTTAATGGACGCGTATAATATTATGGTTTCAAGGGAATGTATTACAAAAATACACTGAATCTGAATCAAATTCTGGATTTCCAATGCTTTCATAACACACAACACTATATAATATTTCTTAAAGTAATTCAAAGCAAGTAACAGAGAAATTAAATTTTAGTAAACATTCTTAACTAATAGCATTTTCAATAAAAAAACAACATTTGCTTTGTTTTCGACCTTTTTAATGAGTGATGATGTTTTTCTTCAGTTTTATGGAGTTATTTACCTCTTTTGCAGACGAGAAATGCCGTCGGATTCAAGAATCGGTTTCAATTTCGTTATCTTCATGGAAGGGGGATCAAACCTAAGTTTAGTAAATGAAAGTCTACCTATGTCGGGCAATCTTACACTTTTGAATCAGACACTGTATTTGACGGACTTGAGCAGTCTTCAAAACGCTGTAACATATGGTCAGTAACACTCATTTGTTTTACAACTCTGAGAGACGTTGTGCGTATTTTTGTATTACCAAATGATGTTTCACGTACTTTATAAACAGAAAGTAACAAATCTAGCACACTTACTTAATCGTGAAGTTTAACGCTTAATGTGTAACTCAATCGTCGTGATTTATCATTTAATTGTCATATGCTGACTACAAAGATTTATTTAATACCATCTTGCGTTCAACGGACCGATTATTAAGCAACGGACTTCATTTAAAAATGTCTACACCTTCAACAATAAATTAAACCGAAACGAATACATAAATTGTTTTTAGAATCAGATATGCATCACAAAATTAATATATTTCCTTAGCCGAATCGAAACTTGAAGCTGACGTGTGTTCAGTATATCCGACCGTGGAAAAGTGCAAAATAGACAGCTATACATGCAAGCTTTCAGACGCAGAGATAACGTGCACCCATAAGTGTCGTAACTACACCAGTTGGTGCAATGGAGAGTGCTACTTCGACGATCTTCAGAAGAAAACCATGTGCAGGTAAGAACCAATATGAAAAAAATGTGTACTCCCTATAATTCGTTTCTTAATTGTATATATAAAAGTAAACACGGACATCACAAACTAATTATACAACGCATGCGTGATCTTATCGTTATATAATTAAAACGAGAGCGAATAAAACAATCTGTCAATCAACATTGCATACGCGTTGCCAAGCGAATTTCTTCTTTGTTGATTACATTAACAAGGTATCGGGAGTGAGCAATATAAATTATAGAACCTTAAATCCTTTACAAGCTCGAGTGATTTCGTTGTCCGAAAACCGCATTCAACACGTTGAAGGTTCTTTATCGTCATGACAATTCTTCGAGTTGTTAGTTTCTGTGGTATTAGCTTTCCTGTGACATTCTTGCAGATGCACGGGAGACGGCGGACGTTACTACGCTGGTGAAGACTGTAGCGTTAAGACATACAAGCTAGCCATCTCACCGGAAGCCGTCATTGGAATTAGCGCGGGTCTTGGTGGGGCTTTATTACTCGTGATACTCATTATTGTGTTGAGGATGACACGCAACAGTAAGAAAGCAAACGGAAATAAGGAAAGGTAATAGTTATTTATTATGTTGTTACTTTTGCTTTAAAATACAACACTTCGTCTCATTATTCCTGTTACTCGTGGGCTACTTACTGCAAGGTAGAGGAAACGCCCTCCATATCGCCTCTCGTTGAGAACATGTTGACAGTTTAAATCAAGATTTAATTATGGCTAACAATTCTAACTACATATATGAAAATTGCTTATTTGTCACCTCCAACAAAAATGACGTTATCCGATTGGCTTAGAGCGGTCACGTGCCCATGGATTATTTTCCATACATCCCGAGTAGTTTTCAATACTACCCGAGTAATCGATAGTCGGTTGATATATAATCGCTTCATCGTTAGTAACTGTCGGTGTATGGAATATATAATGTAATACCATACTCAAACTTCGCTCTCATATGGTAGGAAATTACTGAAGGTGTATATCCCATACACCATCAGTTACTATCGGTGTAACTAATAATGCCAGACAGCGTGGAACACTTTACTTTACATTTCATATCAATTTATGTATCGCCGTGAGTATGTGCCTTATGTTCTTATGAGATTAACTAACAAAGTTTCACAAAAAATATACCGCAGATCATTCAAGGTGGCTGGTTTCGATCGAGAGGGCGAATCGCAATTGGAACTTAGGCATTACGGTGATTTTTGGCAAAACAGGCATTATGGAACAGACGTCAATAGCTTTAGTGAGAGACCATACACAGCGACGCAGGACAATTTAGGAAATCCGGTAATTGTATTCACATGATTAATTCAATTTAACAGCACACACGAACAGAAAATCTACAATCCACTTTACCAACAACACAAACACAACAACACCGTGGCACGGTAAATTTTGCATTTTACATTTTTATGAAATATGTTATCTCATTTAAATGTCATGTTTAATTATATAATATGCAGTAATCCAAATACAACACAGAACCTCAAAAAATCGGGAAAAGTATTTATACGCCCGATGAACTTGAAATCAAACTTTACTTCAAACACATCATTGGCGAGCGTCAGTAAACACAAAAACAAAACCCATTCGTTAGCCATATGATTAGCAAACATGTGTCGCTAATGCGTCAATATTCTTCAGATATACTTATACCGACCTAACGACAGAGATGAGCAGCCGTATACGGATCTCAAACCTGGGTCATCTTTGTCCAGCCTCAATTTGCCTGAATCTAAGGTAGGGGTCAATATACTTATTAATTATTATTATAATTAATACTTTTTTTTTAGATTTTAGCCTTTTGTAAACAGTGATTTTATAGTAATCGGTCTCATCTTTTAATATTGCGTTTAACGTTACCGTGTTCTTCAACACCTACAAATAAAAAATAACGTTACGATACTGTAAATTCGCTGCATTATACTTAGTCATGTGTCCAAGCAGATCTTAAAAAGTGAATGCTTATCCGTTAGGTATTCAAGGGTCGTCAAACAGTTGCATACCGATTAATATAAAATATATACGTAGTGGCTAAATGTTTTTTTACTTTATTTGTGCTGCGTATAAACATGTTTTATCAATTGTTATAGTTTTTTTTGGTAAAAAACAACAACAAATAAATTAAATGCAATAGCTGTCCAACGAACGATGATCCCGAAATACGCAGAAGCACTATATCTATGCATCAGGTTTTAAGTAAGAATTTTCCATGTTTTGTCCTAATGAAGTGCATTTATACTAAATATAATTGATAATCATGTAAACATGATGTATATGACAAATGCTACACGTTAGTATTCAAAGGCAAATGTAGAATATCCTTAATGTTATGTCATAAACAATTTAGCGGTATAATATCAAACACAGTGAGTGTTGGATTCAACTGCGTTGCTGCCTGTCTTAATTATCAAGCCATGTTGAATGCTCAAAATAAAAATCAAACACTGTGTGGTCATTTCGATGTAGAAATTAATTATTGCACTCTAAATGCACATTTGCAAGGATGCCCATTTCTCCGTGTCAACAATAATCAGTAAACTTTAGTTTACATGCTTCAGGTTGCCTCACATGACATATCTTAAACTTCTGTCATTATGTGAAGAAACATGTAAAATTGGTAAACGTTTTGTTAATTTAAGGCATTAACAGCATTGTTAATATCAATGCCTTCGTTATGAAACAACACTTTGACAAAACCGAGAATATTTGTGGATCATCCATCGTATATAAAGTTTGAATCAGTTATTTTGTCGCATAATTTCAGTTCGAGATCAGCCGACCCAAGATTATCCTTGGGCGGTAAAAGGAAACTCTGAGCCGTCTGCAAAAATGTGACATCAAAGGAGCGTGATTTAGCCAAAAAAGTGCATGGTCTTGTACACGCTTTGTTCAATGTGATTCGGCTTTAAATTACCAACAGTTCGTAATAATGTTATGTGTTTATAGTCCCTGCTGGATGCTATGCTCGCTGAATGTGCCATATTCTTGATAAAGTTGCACATGTTTGATAAAATACAATCAGAAATCACAAATGTTATTCATATAGGTTGTTTCCTGTCCCTGTTGAATATATTGTCCACACCTTGTGTTCTACAGAGGGGGTAATCACGTGATAGTCAAGACGGTTATGTCGCTGCCGAGACAGTTATTGTTCGCCGTTTTATACAACTTATCAGGGCGGATTCAGGATTTCTTGTTGGGGACGGGATATTGAAAGATTTGCTGGGGGTCCAGGGGTCAAAGCCTCCCGGAAGCTCCACGACTTAAGTGATTTTGAAGACTATGACAGCCACTTCTCGAGTATGTCACGCCTTATGTAAAGTACCTTCTTATAATGCCAAAAAGTGCATAGTTTATAAAAAATGAGTTTAAACAGGTGATTTACATCTAGTTAAGTGCGAAACATACAATGAATTGACCTTACTTTGGCGATTTTAGTAGGGGGGGGGGGGGGCTTACGCCGTGTCTGCCCCCTCCCACTTGAATCCGCCTATGCTTATTACTTGTGTTTCCAGCCATGTCAGTTAAAAGGTGAGAAGCGTTTCTTTTGTATTAAAATAAGCTTTATAGCTCGACTGACTTCCCGCACATTTTCTTAGTGGAGCCCTGATAAGGTCATCCCGTTAAGAAATTTCGCAGCGAGTAAAGTCGAGATTTAGAGAGAAAATTACGATGAAATAAATTATGAAATAAATGCCAGTCACTTTCTTGCTGATATGTCCGGAAAGTTAGCGGAATTAAAAAAAATAATACTAGTAATAAAATGCCAAAAAATACCTGCCTCGACAAGGACGTTATTTTGATAATCACGTGATAACCCCCTCTATGCTAGAACAGCATATCGGCGTTTGAATGAGCAATCGATTTGCCAACTGCTTATCTATCAAATCTATCCATGAAATACAGTCTGTTTGTTAAGATAAATGTTACGAATGCACATGAAAACTATAACGACACAATTAAACAGATTTACTAAAAATCGATTTAATCTATGTATGCATGTGGTGAGCATTTTTTTTTTATATATTTATGCGATCCAACGGTTTTAGTTAAAGTTCGTGGTATTACGATGTTTGAACAAACTGATAATCAACGGATTTTTTTTAACAGAACATACTTTTTCGTTTAAACTGAACATGCGCCAATACATGTACATTTGCCAACACGCACAAACTGCACAAAACAAAACATGAAAGCCAAATATCGCAGGCAGTTTATGTAAATAATATTGCATGTATATGAACAATCTTACTACAATGAACACGATGTATTTGAGGGGGACACAAACATTCTGTCTTTAGAGCGAGGTATAAGACAAAACAGTGTACCAGTTTTGTAAATAAGGTGATATGCACATGATTAAAATGAGCATGTGTTTCAGTTTGATATGGAAAAAGGATAATACATCAATTTTTTATAAGATTGAACCTTTTTTTTAATGTTTTAATTGTGTTTGCAAGGACTTATTAAAATATTATGGTTCTTTTGGGGAATTAAGCTTAATACATAACGCCACTTTATTCAAGGAGAATACTCGTATGAAATGAGCGAACAGTTCTTTGTTAATAAAGACGATACACAGAAGAAGTTTCTCATACATTTATCATACCAAAATACATACCATTTTAAATAACTTTAAGGATTGAACTTCTAATTGCTTCATAAATGTCTATTCAGAGGTAGGTCGCATATAGACTAACACGAATATTCAATTTATCATGTCTGGTAAAAATAACAATAGCACAAATATTTACGACACTGTAATGCATCTATAACAAATCAGTGAACTCCTTTGATATTCAAGTCTTATCTTCATCATAATACTTAAACAATGCACCATGTCTGGCAAACAATAACCATAGCACAAATTAAAAAGACATTTTAATGCATCTGAAACGATTTTTAATCAGTAAACGCCTTCGATATTCAATTTTTATCTTCATCATAATACAGCCTTAAACGGAAATGAGCGCTCGAGTTATGTGCCTTGGAATTATCTTAAGAAGTATACATGAAGCGTATTTGAGTATCATTTATTCCACAAACTCACATACATCTTTTGTATTATGGACCTGAGATTTTCAATATATATATTGACGTGTGTGATCCTGCTAACCTACTGTATATTGCGTTCATGTGTTGGACTCTTGTTATCGACACATTATTCTGCGTATCAAATTCCGGATTTTCGTAATTCCGTCTTGTCAGAGATGTCGTTTGCGCGGGACAGCCTTCCTACTTCCGGTGTCAACATAAACAATAGATAAAGACTACTGCTACATTTTTGAATGTCACAAGTTGAGCAGCAGAGTCAGTAAATTCCCTGAAAACCGTTAATTATCAAAACACTCATTCAAAAATGACTGGGTAAGAGCAAACAGCCAAAAGAATTAGATTCCAAAGTCTTTTACACGCGTTTGTTCGGTTGTCGGCTAATTCGGCCCCAAGCGTTGTCGGCCTCCATTAATTAAGGCTCATTCGGCCCCAATATCAGGCTCATTCGGCCTTATTTTGAAATTTTAATTTGAATAGATTGTTGTTAAAGGGAAATTATGGGCATTTTACACTGTTGAATTGAGCTAAAAAGAATTAACAGGTAAAAGGAGTTATTTGAAATGTGGTGACTGACCAATTATCTGTAACTCATCTTGCTACCAGTTGTTTATAAAATATATATATTATATTCGATATTTTACATGACTGTCCCAGTCCTCTTAGTCGAGCGGAACTGTCTTTTTATTAGGACCGGAGTTAATGTCGTGTGTCGTTTGAATAGATATCGTTGCAGGAAAACGAATCATTTATGTCGTCAGTTGTTAAACGAAAGTACGGTGACATTCAAATGCATGTTTTTTCTCTTTCCGGAATATTGTTTTAGTATGTTGATGCTGCATTAACAAATATAAGTGTATATGAAGTAAAAACAATAAACAACGGTTGCGATAGACACCTATAAACATAGCGTATACTGTTAGATGCGTCTTATGTCATTATTGTGGCCGATACTTTGTATAACTATAGGATAGAGTATCATATTTTTATAAATAAAAGTTTATTCTAAAAGTTTCTATTTTAAATTGCTTCATGTATGTCGTCGTCGAAATAAGGATTTAGAATGCTAGAGACGGCTTTGAAATAGAACAAACTATATAGTTATGTTGTTTGAAAGTGATTATTATGATGAATACACATGTCTCAACAATACAATACTGTTTTACACACACACACAAATCTGGAATGCATGCAACGTGTTTGTACATATCGTCATAGCATAACATTAAACAAGGGAAGCTGCAGATAACCTAATTTAGCTGTGAATTGACACTTATGTACGAAACACTTTATTGTTCATAAGCAATTTTCATTTTATTTTCATATACAATCAAATTAACAATTTGGTTATAATTGACAGCATACACTTGTTCCTGATGTGATACACATCGTTAAGACATAAGCATGTGTTGTTTATTTTCTCCGACCCCGTTATTCTTTATCGATTGAAGCCAATTTTGATCACCCTCACCTCTGCCAGGCTTTACAACCGTTATCCGGTTGTTAAATACCTGTGTGATGGTATCACCGGATTATCGAAAATATGTAGTAAATGGGCCAAACTTTGGGTTTATATGTCGTATGAACATGGAGATATAAGTCAGGATTTCTTTTCACCAAACAATGTAACATACTATACGCTGTAATCATTAATCGTCAAGTCGAAGCGATGTTGCCATTGACCTGTGGGATTTATCTCAAATCAGCCAATTGAATATTAAACTTTATTCATTCCGTTCTAAGGCGGGAAAACTCCCCATCATTTCATAAGCTGTTGATTAAGGTCAGTTAAGGTGAAAAGCTAGGTAAGACAGCAACGCCGATACCACATTAAACACATCCAACAAAATACATTATTAACTAATGTTTACAGACATATTTCGTTACTGCGAACCCTTGTCTGCATTTACAAATTGGACTTGTATGCCTTTAATATAATAGAAATAGTGAAAGCAATTCTTGAACAGATCTGTCATATTCACCTTTAATATTATTAAAGAGCAAGTACTCAAAGAAAATAACAAAAACAACAACAATAGAAAACAACTACTACTTATAGTACTCAACCGGTAACTAGCAGTACTATAACTATTTAAACTTGTAATAGTATTAAAAGCAACAGCGAGTAAACAACAACAACTTCTACTACTTCTACCTCTACTACTATATTTTGGTCGATACTATGTATACTTATTGGATACAGTATTAAATTAATGCTATAAAAGTTTATTCCATTTGGCACCAACTTCTACTACTACATCTACTTCTACTTCTACTTCTACTATTACTACTACTACTACTACTACTACTACTACTACTACTACTACTACTACTACTACTACTACTACTACTACTACTACTACTACTACTACTACTACTACTACTACTACTACTACTACTACTACTACTACTACTACTACTACTACCAACTACTACTACACTACTACTACGACTACTACTAGCTACTACTACTACTACTACTCTACTACTACTACTACTACTACTACTACTACTACTACTACTACTACTACCACTACTTCTACTACCACTACTACTACTACTACTACTACTACTACTACTACTACTACTACGACTACTACTACTACTACTCTACTTCTACTACGACTACTACTACTACTACTACTACTACTACTACTACTACTACTATTACACTACTACTACTACTTCTACTAGTACTACTTCTACTACTACTACTACTACTACTACTACTACTACTACTACTACTACTACTACTTACTACTACTACTACTACTACTACTACTACTACTACGACTACTTCTGCTACTACTACTACTATTACTACTTACTTACTACTACTACTTACTACTACTGACTACTACTACGACTATACTACTACTACTACTACTACTACTTCCACCACCGCCATCGCGCCCGCTACCGCCACCGCCACCGCACCCGCCCCGCCACCGCCGCCGCCACCGCCACCGCCACCGCCACCACCACCACCACTACCACCACAACCAACCATCACCACCACCACCACTACTACTACTACTTCTGCTACTACTACTACCAACAACTTCTACTACTACAACAACTGCAAGAACAACATAAACAACAACAGCAACAACAACAGCAGCAGCAGCAGCAACAACAACAACAACTACAACAACAACAACAAATACTACTATTACTACTACTTCAACTACTTCTACGGCTCCGGCTGCCGCTGTCACTACTACATCAAACACTACTACTATGACTACTTCTACTAGCATCAACTAGCCGCTCAGGTCAGTTTGATTTAATCAAGGATGTAGGTATGCCGTTCTTTGTCTTTATGGGCGGTTACAAGGTAGTCACAGCCGTAACAATGGGTATCGATTGATAACGCTTATCGGATTTAGTGGTCCAACTGATAAAATAATCAATTGGATCGTGGGTAAGAAAGCAATTGAACAAAAGTTAGTTAAATAAAATGAAGACTTGGGACAGGATGGTCAACAGGCTTGCGTTTCTGTTCTGTAAGTAAACAATTTTAATTGACTGTACTGAATGGTCTTAATTTGAGCATTTTTTTAAACGCATAGGACGCTAGGGCACAATAGCTGGACATCGCAGTAATTAATGTTTAAAATATGTCTATGGTTGATAACTTAGTTTTACAGCGCATACAATTAAAATAAAATTGTAAATTAATTATCAAAAATATTAAGTTGTAAAATAGTTTCAGAATAGGGATGAACTCATTAAAAATGTATGTATACGTATGTAACGCTCGCTTGGTCATTGTCGGCTCGGGTACTACTAACATGTACCCCGGGTACCCTTAAGTATACTTAAATGTACCCATGGTGCGTAAATATATACTAAAACGTACCCGTGAATTTTAACGCTAAATC
This sequence comes from Dreissena polymorpha, assembly GCF_020536995.1. Taxonomy (NCBI): domain Eukaryota; kingdom Metazoa; phylum Mollusca; class Bivalvia; order Myida; family Dreissenidae; genus Dreissena; species Dreissena polymorpha. The sequence continues at coordinate 79,060,084 of NC_068364.1, forward strand.
GGTCGTTGTCGGCTTTAAAAAAATAATTATGTTCACATTTATGTCAATTTTTCTGTTAAACAGTCTCTATGTAAACGAAACTCATACTCAAAAGCATGTTGATGCATTTTTTTAAAGAGAATTTTGTTTTAGATAAAAAAATATCGTTTCACAGTAAACGTAAGCGCGTTTAACGCCATCGGATTTTGGGCGGGAATACAACTAGGGTACAGTCGAATATCGACCGGGTACGTTTAAGTATATTTTCATACCCGGGGTACATGTAAGTATACTTAAGAGCACTCGGATTACATGTAAGCAGTACACGAGCCGATAATGACCAATTGAGCGTAAGTTACGGTTCATTTACTTTTTCCCATATTATATAGCGGCTTGCCATCCTCCTTCGAACCGACTCGATACAATAAAGTAAACAAAACTAATACTAAACGTCATTATTGTTGAAACTGACTGATGATCCCAGAGGCCTATTTGCATTGAAAATTGAAAACATGTTAACGTGAAAATGAAGAAAATACTCTATGCAGATCAAAATACCAGTACAACTTAACAATAAGCGGATGGCCCTTAAAGGGAGCTGTAAATCCAAATGTCTATGGGATTTCGCGCGAAATGTGTCATAGGGAAAGACGGACTGACAAACATGGAGAATAATTGACTTTAAAAATTAAGGCCATGTACATTAGACTATATGCTTTCCCTATTTTGGGGGAGCATTCACATGTTTTAATATAATTCAAATAACGTTATTAATAATAACTATTAAGTTATCATTCGGTGTGATATGACATTGCAAAAATATATATGGCGTTTAGACAATAAATAGTGAATACACATGTATACAATATTGCGTTGTTATAAAGCAAAGTCGTATACGAAAGGTTGATATCCAGTCGACATGACTGTACTTATAAAACAAAGAAAGGATTCTCCCTTTGATCATTTAAAACAAAGAGATTGATAGTACAAATGTCTACACATGGTTTGCATAAACATCTACCATTGTTTGACCAGCACTATTTGAAGAAATGTAATAAATACTTCAACAGTCACATAATAGGCGTGTTTATTGAACATTAAAGTTATAACAGTTATTTTCGACAGTTGCAAAATTACTATTGTGCGCTCATATCAGATATGGGGTAGAGTTATTCTGGCCTTTTCAGTATTATACTTTTTCTTATAATGCCCTATGCATTTTAAATTAGCCATGGTATGGTAAACTATACAGATATTTGACCTGCCGTCTATTAACAACTGATAAGTACCACGGTTGAAAACGTTAGTGAAAAAAAAAACAACTGGTGAATTTATTCAAACACACGAAACAATTTACAAACTTTGCCTAAATAGGTACACGCTTTTAGTTTTAACATTCAAAAAAACAACAACACCATTTGACGGTTTTCTTACCATAACAACTGCCTAATAAAATATGACAGAAACGAGTCTTTATACGACCAATACGATTACCATCATTTTTATTGTAATAGGCCAGACTTGATTTAGAACCTAATAACGTGGTGATAAAGCAAGAAAAGGCTAATCATAATGGTCGTTAGAATATTGCCTTGTTTATTAAAAAATCCTTTTAGCAAACTATGAAAATATAAGATTGACATATTCATACGAAAGTTTATTAGTATCACTTAAAATTAAAAAAAAAATGTTCAAAGTCGTAATAACGCAAAAATGCATATAACGCAAATAAACACGTAATAACGCAAACAAACGCATTATAACGCTAATTAACGCGTATATACTCTTAAAAAGGCGTAATAACGCCAAATTTAAAGGCGCACACACGCTAAAAAGGCGTACTAACGCTAAAAATGGCATTCTTACGCAAAAAAAGGCGTAATAAGACCAAACTAAAAGGCGTAAAAACGCAAAAAAGATGTGTTATAATGCAAACGTAAAGGGCGTACACACGCCATTAAAGGCGCTATAACGCAGACTTAAATGACACGTATAATCGAGCTAGCAGTTACACAGTTAGTGTTTTATACGCGACAAAAGTCCTTAATGCTTTTGAGTTGTTTTGGTTGTTTTTTTGCAAAAAGTGTCCATAATTATGGTTTTGTTAAATGCATCAAAATACTAAAGATCGCACAATTACATGCTGAAAATATGTTTGTTAATTATCATCCCGCTCCTGAGCAAAATTACTTTTTGAGTAACGTGGTACACAGTTTTACAGTCCATTTTTGCTAAATATGTGCAATAACTGTGCATACGTACAAATGTACCAGACGAGCAAGTGTACATGCTGGTTAATATATGTTTATACAGTTTAATTGCTCTAGCAGCGTTACAAATCGTATAACAAACGACATAAGTTCAAATTGTATTTTAACTGAAAATGGGTCATCTCTGGTTATGTTGAACAGGAAATACCTTTGAAAAAAGATATTTTGCGTATATCTGATTTCAAAAATTAGAGTTTAAACTGTACGTTTCTAAATAATTAAATTGATTACAAATATTTAATTGTTATTAAACTGCAAACGGAAAAATGTACGCAATCCTGATATGGATATTGCCTATGAACGGGTCGATTTTAAACGCAATACTCGATATTTCTACGATGGAAACGCGCAATCACAATAATGATAGCTCGATTGCCATAACGAAAACGCGAAACAACGACGGTACGATAACGATAATGCGATATAACTTCGTGTTTTCATTATCGTTCTGTCGCATTTTCACGATCATAATGTCGTATCGCGTTTTTATTATCGTATTGTCGTGTTATCATCATCGTATTGCCGTGATATTGCGTTGCCATTATCGTACTTTCGCGTTATCATCATCATTCTGGCGTGTAATCGACATCGTACTGTCGCCTTCCGGTGTGGATGGTCACAATAACAACATCGTCACACTATCGAGTATTCCGTAAAAAACCAATCCATTCGTAGGGGATGACAATATGAGGATTCCGTGCGAATGTCGGTTGCCTAATTTTGCTTTCAGGGACGATTTACAGAAAGAATGACATTGCCTTTTCAAATCCAATAAACTCAAACGTACTCATAACGCTTTGGTTTGAATGTCTTCAAAGAAGCCATCACTTTATATAGTACACACGGCGTTATTTCGCAATTGTTAGCGTTTGTACGCCTTTGAAATTGGCGTAAGTACGCCTTTTTAGCGTGTGTACGCCTTTATAGCCTTATTACGCCTTTTTAGCGTTTGTACGCCTTAAAGTTTGGCGTTATTCTGCCTTTTTTAGCGTTTGTACGCCTTTTTGTCTGCGTTATAACGCCTTTAATGGCGTTTGTACGCCTTTTAGTTTGCGTTATAACGCCTTTTTTAAGCGTTTGTACGCCTTTTAGTTTGGCGTTGTTACGCCTTTTTTTAGCATTTTTGCTCCTTATAGTTTGGCATTATAACGCATTTTTAACGTAAGAATGCCTTTTTAGCGTTAAAACGCATTTTTTTTCGCATTTGAACGCCTTTATGTTTGGCGTTTTTACGCCTTCTTAGCGTTTTTACGCCTTTATTAGCATTATAATGCGTTTGTTTGCGTTATTACATGTTTATTTGCGTATTAATGCCTTTTTTCGCGTTATTACGACTTCGACGGAATTTCCACGAAAATCCTCAGTATGTGATGTTCAAAATCCTTAAAAAAACACTAGAATTGCATTAGAACGACATATAGGCTTTTTCCTGCGCAATCAATGATAAACAACAACTAGTATTAGACTTTAAGCATAGTCAAACAATGGCATAACATATTTTTTATGTTAAATGGTTTCAAAAAAATGTAAATATAACAAAATTTCTCAACTATAAACATAAAACGTTTAATTATAGTATCTTACATATAATTTTGTACTTTTGTAACAACGTAATAAAATGAATATCGCTTAATTAAGTTAATTCAATACAATCCATTTTACAATAAGCCTTAATGTATTCTATTTTGAGAATGGTTAATGTGTCAAGTTCAGTTTTTATCTTTGAAAAACATAAAACATATCCTTGAATTATGAATCGTATGTTTTAATTATTAAATGAAATGGCATTTTAACGCCATCATCGTGTTTTAGCTGAACAACCATTGCTTATTAAGTGTACATCAAGTAATATATTTACACATGTTAAGCCATAGACACTCACACTATAAAGCCAGTTAGTACATGATGATGCAAATATAAGTAAAAACTAATGGAAGAGTTATAGCGGATGATTTTATAATATATATATATATTTATATTCGCATTCATTAACACCTGTTGTTTAAGCTGTTTTAGGCATGGGTTAGTCACAACCATAGGTAAGTGTTCTAGGAACTAGTTAACTTGTAGCACAGCTATTTTTACCCGGAAAAAGTGTGTGAATATTAACCGACAGCAATGATTTGACAACAATAATAAAGAATGGCTCAAACTATTAGACTTTAAATAAAAATGTTTGAAAGGTAATTTTCCATATCAAAAATGTTCATGTATGTACAGGTACATCGTTTTTGTTTCAGTTTTCGGACTTGTGATTACGTTTCACTTTCCTATAATGGTTGAGGCAATATCAACTAGCGAAACTACGATCACTACAGAATATACAACATACACACTAACAGCTCCAGAGAAAAATGAAACCGAATCAAACTGTACCTCAACGTTAGAATCTGTCACGACGTTGCCGTGTTCGCCAATAACATCTGCAGTACCGGACACAACAATGACTTCACATTCAAACACGGAAGCAACTACATACACAGAAAGCATGTCCACCGGTAAACTAACAACAAACGTTACCGACTCATTCACTACAAAAGCAGAGTTGCCAACGAATACCATATCAACAGACAAGCCAACACCAAATAGAACCTTTTCGTCAGAGCAAACTACACAAAGCACAGTCACATCCTTGACAACCACTACGAAAAATACGATAGCAGGCAATTCCCTCAGTGTATCTTACCCTCTCAGTAAGTAAACTATAGACACATGAACAAATATATTACATTAACAATTTATTTTAAGTGCTTTATTTTTATAAATATTTTTTACTTCTATTATAGTATTTGTTCATACACATTGAATGACAAGACGAACCATAATTTGAGGAAAAATATTATACGGGTTTTATTTAATATTATATAATCTAATGATTTTACATACCGAAGTGATAAAAGCAATTTCTTTTACCAAATAAACTATGAATACAATGTCATAATGTTATTTAATTAAGATGATTTATTGTCTTTTTTATATTTTCAGGAGACCATTTCATGTATATCTCGGCTTTGTTAAGTATAGATATTGGCAACTACAACGACTCTCTGGAGCCAGCTCTCATAGCACAGTTCATAGCTGAGGTAATAGGCCCTCTAGCGCCTATTTGGGCATGCCTAATTTGTGTGAATCTTACATATAAATCAATTCTTTTTTGAATATGTCGAAGACAATATTCTGGACAAACAGTTTTAAGTTAAACATTTATATATCTTTTTGCATAGTTTTACAACCTATTTTTTAATTGAAATTTTAGTAAATAGATATTCAATACAATTTTCAGATGGGCAACCTGTTGAAAAAGACGACAGGATTCGCGGGTATCCAAGTAAAAAGAGTATGTTCGAATATCGGGTAAGTAAATGAACTGATTCGTTAGGAGCAAAATGTTTCATTTTCTTTGGAAAGGAAGTGAAATAATTCAAATCTGTGTTCGACGCAGTCACTTTTGTGGCTGGAAGGGACGTAAGGTAGTGTATTTTTCTTTCCACAATTGTTTTCTTTGCTTTAGATTAATTTCTTAATTTTAATCCAGTTTAAGTTATATTAGATCATAATAATTACATGTAGTAATAGATTAGGAATACGATCGTACGTGATATGTCCCCACCTTGTTACAACGCGCATCCTTATAAACACGAAACATTTAAATAAGATGAATGCATACCTGTTCTTCGTGTATCAAGCACAACATTTTAAATACGGAAACAGTGACCGCTAAAAATATTTTTATGCTGTTGCAAATGGGTTTATTGGTGGACATTGAATTTAGAACGCTGGACTTCAATGCAGATGTCTTATGTCCTCACAGATCTCACAGAATGAAACGCGCAGACAACACAGACGTCACAATCGAGTACGCAGTGCTTCTGATAGGCGATACTAACCTGAATCAAACAATCCAAACCATACCTGGCTCGTCTAGAAATATCAGTCTTTTGGGTGACAACACCGTTCTTATAGAATGGGAGAAAATAGTACACGCCATTAACACGAGTGCGTTTTGATAAACAATACTTCTTAATATCTTATGATGTGTTGAAATACCACCTTTATTCAACAAGTCGCATTATGCAATTTAACAGTAGCGCACCATTGTCTTTAAAAAAAATATGATATACACTTACTTCAGCTTTCACTGACAAGCTGTATTACTAGATGTAAACAGACATATGCAACAAATAAAGGATTTCTATGCGAAAAGTAATCTCCTATTAATGCCTAGACAATGTACATTATAGTTTAATCGTTTGTTTCTGATTCCAGCTATGGAAGCATTACAGATAAACGTGTGCTCGGTGTTCAAAGATGTAGATGAATGCAAAGCTGGATTTCGTTGCAATCGAGAATCCGTTGACATTAAATGCAGCCATGTCTGCCTGAAGGAGGCAAAATGTGGCGCCAATGGAGTGTGCTATTTTGACGAAATTGTTAACGACACCATGTGCCGGTGAGAATATATAAAATGTGTCCATGTTGCTTATTACTACACGCGTATATCTTCAGAAAGTCGTTTGCCATCCTATTGAATTGTAAATTATGCAAGCGCAGATAATAAGTGAAATTTTGTTAATATACTTACATGTGTATTTTAAATGATGAATTTTCTGTACCTACATACAACATGGACCGACCTGTATATGTTCGGGCAGCGTTGTTTCATTTTCCGATTCAACAATTAAACTTTGTTTCAAAAGATTGTTCTAAGGAATAAATTTGCCAGATGCATTAACGGCACAGTTTATACAGATAGTACAAGGTAGCAACACAACACAAAGCGACTGCCAACGCTCACTTAACGTACTGAAATACGTGTATATACTAAAGATATATAAAGATAGTCAAACCAGCCATTACGTTAATAATTATCTATTAACATGCAACAAAACATATTTCAACAAAATAATTAAATTTGTCTTAATATATTAATGTGATTTAAATGTCATATGTTTTGGCATATCTTATTTATTCCGCCTTTGTGTATGTTTACCCTTACTATTTCATAACGGTTTCACATGATGATGGACAATGCAATAATAAGTCTTCTTGTATAATATATTGAGTTTATGCGTGCTTTTCAATAGTTGTAAAGAGAGCGATGACCGCTACTACACTGGTACGGACTGTGGCGTCGAGACTTACGAGCTAGCTCTGCCACCGGGGGCCGTCATTGGCATCAGTGCTGGACTTGGCGGCGCATTACTGTTCGTGATACTCGTGCTCGTAGTTATGATTATGAAAATCAACAGAAAAAGCAAACCGGAAAGGTATGAATGAATAATTATGTTTCAATTGCCTGAATTGCTTGGCAATAGGGAACCACTCATTTGCATACTGAGAAAATCCAAAATTCATTTAGTTTTGGTGAAACGATACATATAAATTAAAATAAGTTAACTTGTAACAAAATGTGAATTAATAGTAAGACCCTTAAATGGATCTTTAATCTTGAACAATCAGGAGGAATTATTAATCATATCTTAAGTTACTAAATCAACTACTGCTATAACTGTGTTTGTATTTTAGAAACTCTTTTGATCGAGAGATGGCTACGTGGGAACGCCATCCAAAAAATGATGACCATGACATCACCGGGGAGCGACGAAACGATTTTAATTCAAGGCACTATAGAAGCAGCCAAGAGAATTTTGCAAGCCCGGTACGTGAACAAATAAAAACGATGTACTAAATTCGTAAATTTAAAGTAAAGAAATACGATATAAAAGTGACAATATGTGTGCAATTATGTTTGTTTCTATACAATAATTGATATTTACTTATTTAATATTTAGTCACGAAACAAAACGTGCTTAACTGGAATCCACTCTCCTCGAAAAGGATATATTAAAACATATTGAAATAATTACATTGAACCAAATTAATGATCATATTAATGTGATAATACGAAACCACGTGTTTTCTTTAGACGTACATGTACCCGTATAACAGCCACACTGAATCGATCAGTATCAAACCAGGGTCCTCACTAAGCAACCTGACTTTCCCAGAGTATAAGGTAAGAACCTTTAATTGGCTAAATTGTCTTTTTAAATAATAATTGTTTCCAATACACGTTACTGAGCAAGTTACAACACGCAACAACATTTGCTTAAAAGATATCGTGTACTACTATTATGTATGCAATATGGACATAAATAAAACAATTTCATATGGTAAAATTTTGCAAATTTGAAATATTTGCTTGAGCATGTATTTACGTAAGGGATTGGTTTGTTTGCTGTAACAACTAATAATATATTGTAGTGCAAAGCATTTGTCTCTACTCTCTACTCTTTTTGTTCTTCTTTCAGTTTGAGATAAGTAGACCTAAACTTGTGCTAGGTCGAAACGGCCGTTACTAAACAGACAATACATGAACACGATAACAACAGCTTTTCACAAGCTTTGGGTTTTATTGAACTGTCGCATTTCCATCAAATGGCCATAAGAAAATCGGGACGCGTGTGAATACACCAGTGTTCAGAAATTCACCAGAAAGTACTTGGAAGTATGCCGAGGTTCGGTGATTAACGTCCTTTATGTAGCATATGCATGTGATTGCGGTCATTGTGTGATATGATTAATTTAAGAACCCAATGTTCCATTTAGAGGTTTAGAGCCGAAAAATGAATACGTTTAGGTTCGGTTCGGTGATTAACGTCCTTTATGTAACGCATGTGATCAGGATCATTTTGTCAAATGATTGATTAAGACCTCAATGTTCCATGCTGCTGCATATGTTTACTAAGAGATTTAGAGCCCAAAAATAAATACATTGCAAACTTTGAAAACACATTATTTTATAGTATTATATTACACATATTGTGCTATGTAGTTTGCGGAAAAAGAAATCACCGGATTAATACATGTAAACGCGCAAGTAATTCTCTACAATCTACCAAGTTGATTTTAAACTTTTTTTTTAACATCGACAACACACAGCTACTTTTATACTGTATGAGCAGTGAAGCAGTAATGATTAACCCAACCAACGCATATAGGCAAAGTATAAATGACGGTAAAATATTGTACAGGCTATTAATTGTTTTTTTTTAATTTTTTTAAAATAATATAAATCGGTAGATACTTACATGTAATACTATTTAATGTAGAATAATAAATTTACAAGTACCACCACAAAGGGTCCTTTCTGACTATGCATGTAAGCGATTATATTAAAATAGACAATGGTAATAATTTACCAGTAACGGGAACTTTACAACTCTTTTGATTCTTAATTAATGCATGTAGCTAGAAAAAATAAGTGTGCATACTGGGAGCATATAGATTATTATAGTACATAAGCTGTTGATGTATCTGCTATGTAAAATTCTTATCATAGTACAAATGACTTTTGACCATCCGTTTATAGTTGTGACTCTATGATGATTGCTAGAGTTTCTAATATGAATGTTAAGTGTTGAATGTAGCTTTCGAGACGCTTATTTGTGTCGTCTTTAAGACTTAATGAACAAGTGTATAAAACTGGATGAATGGTGTTGAAATGATAGATAACAACACACAATTTTGTTTTGACATGTTCCACTAACTTATAAGTCCGGACAATATATGGTATTCTTGGTCAGAACATGCAGCCATTCGGTAATTGGCTCTTGTTATACACTTATATATTTTGTCGTAGTATATGTATATCAGTATTGAATTAAAGTGAGCACATGTATACCTTGGAATTGCTCACATGTATATCAGAATTGTATACACGCAATATTTGTCCGACCCAAAAATTCAAATACTACTTCTACTACTACTAATACTACTACTAGTACTAATACTACTTCTACAACTACTACTTCTACTACTACTACTACTACTACTACTACTACTACTACTACTACTACTACTACTACTACTACTACTACTACTACTACTACTACTACTACTACTACTACTACTACTACTACTACTACTACTACTACTACTACTACTACTACTACTACTACTACTACTACTACTACTACTACTACTACTACTACTACTACTACTACTACTACTACTACTACTACTACTACTACTACTACTACTACTACTACTACTACTACTACTACTACTACTACTACTACTACTACTACTACTACTACTACTACTACTACTACTACTACTACTACTACTACTACTACTACTACTACTACTACTTCTACTACTACTACTACTACAGGTTTCACGTTTCATAAAAATATAATCATCTGCGTCTTTTGTACATAAGTCCATCAACATTAGAAATCGGTTGCTATATAGCCCCACTATCATGGACCATTAACTTATATTTTTATATTACAAATAACTTTCCTAATGCAGATGAATATAATCATTTTGTATTGTCAAAATTATATATGTGAAGATTGTTTCATTAGTAATGAATATTGAATACACGTTCCTACAAAAACGCGATGCAGTCTTATAAAGCAAAACTGTGTACAACGTATTGCTTACCGATTGATATCACTGTAGATACATTGTTTACAAAAGTAAATATAGCACTAGGGCTTTTGTTACGTGAAATAAATACATTGATGAAACGCATGTCAATACCCGATCTGCATAAGCAAATATTATTGGTTGACCTAGCAATGTTTGCAGAATAGACTCAAGAACGTCAACGGTCACGAAAGCATGGTGCGAATTTAGAATTCAACAGGTTATGTTCGACTTTTATTATTTCCCCCCTTTGTGCTTATTACTGTAAAATTGGGTGTTGGAGTGTTCAGACATGTTTTAAGAATTGAAACAATGCGAAATAAGACCAACTGCTTTATCATGTAAGCCAAAGTAATCAACTGCAAATAAAATGCTGCATATTTTTTCTAGCATGCTAAATACAATTAACAGTAAGGTTACGTGATCTGGCGTTCAATAACAACTGATGATAGCATTCCAACTTTCCAAACACGCAAGTGTGAGTAGATTAAAAAAAATCAATTAGCTTAAGTAGATGAATTTATTCAAAGTCATGACACTCAATTACTAATTTTGCATAAGGAGGAAATTATTTTCAAAACCCACAATTATGCCCTTTTACTGAGTTTAACACGCACTCAGACTATATATATTCACCAGTGAACATTTAAATCATGCTTTCATAAGGGAACGAAGCCACACTTAATTGCTTTATTTATCTCGTGACAAGTAAAACAATATAAACCAAGTTTTGCCAGAAGTCAGTTTAAACCCGTATTAACAACAATGAGCAATAATGTCTAAAATTAGTATATGTTATCTGTGTTACTTAATATTGAAATTAATTGTTAGTACATATACATGTGATCATTACGGTCTCATATATTTCAAACATAGGTTTCTATCAAAACAGGAAGAAACTCTTTTTAAATAACCTAACTTCCAGCGACTTTGTGATTGTTGTTTATTTTATGTACGAGCACGAAGGTAAAAAACTAACTATTGTCATGGAAATTTTTGTGAACCATACGATTTGATAATAATGTTTAAGAAAATTCATAAGCGTTATTGTATGCAACATTGAAAGGTAAAAATAACAAGTGCAATTGCACATTCTATTTAGTCGTACATATCAACATATGAACTCAGCTTTTTCTCCAGTCTATGACAGTTGATGAATTCGTGTATGACACGTGTTTTCACAATTTTGATTATCTGTCTGAAGATAGGATCAAATATTTGAAGCCACATATTAAGGGTACATTATCAACACGTTATAAGAATAATACCGCTAATTCGATGATATTGCGCGATTAAATTTGGATAAGGATCTGCATATGGTCACAAGTCACACTTTTTATTTAATCTACCCCCAAATAACAAAAGACATTATTGTTTCATAACGCTCCTATTTTAAATTGTTTTAGATTTTAACACGGTACGCGTAAATTCACATATATCGACAAATAAAGAAATCTAAGAAACAGATTAGCGTTCTTTCCCCCACAGTGAAAATTGAATGTTTATCAATGAACGTTACGTTAACATATACTAGATAAACACATCCGACATCTTTTCAGACCCTGTTAATGTCTAGCAAACTCATTAGTACCATCACAAAATAAATAAATTCAATTGTTTAAAATACATTACAAAAACGTGGTAGGTTTTGATTTATGCAATTATGTAGAGATAGAGTAGATATATCTGGTTTAAACGTGAAATAATGCACATTCGTGTTCTTCAGTATTGTTACCTATGCATTAATCAAATAATATGCTGTTTACTTTTAATGTCAGGGATTGGTTTAGTTATAGTTCACAACGAATATTATATCATTATGTATTTAAGTATCCCGTTTCTTTTTGTAAGCAATATCTAATTTGTAACGTAACGAATATTTGGAGCATCATTGGATAAATATAATAATCGAAATTTGTATCAACGCAATAAACCAATTTTTTTACAATCTTCAAACGCTGTCACGCGAAGACCAACATTTCTTGCCTCGGGTATCAAACGTCAATAAGTTTCTGACACTTCGGGTTTTTATCATACGTGATGAATCCTTGTAGATTTACGTGTCGTAAAGATCGTCAAAACATCGGTCAATTCCGTATGCATTCTGTATGAGTCTGGTGCATACGTCATATTTACGTTGTAGTTATTAGACATATAACTTTGCACACGACCATCAGTCTGTGCACGCGTTACAATAAACTGTTTTATATCTGTATTTTGACTTAAGAAAATAATCAGTATCACGGAAATAGCTGGATAGAAGAATTCATAATTCCTTGCTGTCGCGGGTGGGTCCCGTTGGGGTCTTCGCTTTTATCTCTTATTTTTCAAACATTTGAAAACGATGTGTTTAAAATGTAGAAATAAAACGCACATACATCTGAAATGGACTGTATCTACCTGTATTGTGTTTTGACGAACTACGTAACAAATTGTTCATGTTTGAATGGTTGTATACGAGTTCAATAAATCTTTGAAACAGCCGAAACAATTATGCACTGATCTTCGAATAAAAAGCATGTAGATCTTATGGGTAATATCAGGATTACAAGCAATTATAAAGCCGTTTTAGAATTGAATTTATAAATGTAGATAGTAGTATGTTGTAAATTTATACACGGCTAGATGCGTGAATTAATTGAAAATGTATCTTGTAAATAAATAAAGCATTGTTTATTTGTTGTTCTTATTCTTAAGTTTGATACTATTTTCAACGTTATAACGATGTTTGTAATGGGCGTGAAGCTGTTCCGACGGTTTAAATAAGTAGCTATGTTCTTATCACAATCAATAAACGTTACCAAAGTGAAGGTGGGCATCATTCGCAATAACACATGGGAAGTCACACGCGAAAGGTCTTTAATAAAATCCAGAGCTCAAAACAATAAAAAAGAAGTTGTTTTTTTCAACATTTACTCTAATTCCTAGCATGACTTAACATGGTCAACGTTCGCTAAGCCGTTAAAAGAAAATGTACTCGCATAAACATCGGTATAGTTATGTTTCCTCTTTTGATCCAACTTAAGAAATATATCAAAGTTCAGCAACTTATACCTATTTCCTTTGAATTCAATGTCCATTTAACCACTACCCCGTGTCGTTGCTTCAGATAGTTTTCAATTGACAAAGCGTGCAACAATTGTCGGGTTGTCGGAATTTCGATAATTTTAAAATTTCATCTAAAATTTGGATTGCTTAAACTGGGTCACCAAAATACTACTCACGACAGTAGACCAAGCAGTCATGAACACTACAAGGACACACACATCAACAGTTATTCATGAAAACTGATTATAATCAAACTTTACTTCGTCCGCGAAAAACTCCGAATCTGCAAATACAACACATGTGTCAGACTCTCCCACTACACTTACAGACTTTTCAACAATGACATGAACTACACAATCACCAGCAGCAATAACTAAAGGAACATATTCAACCGAGACTAAGTCATAAAAGCAAGCTCTACGCTAACAACGAGACAAAATGCAAACGCTACGACAGAGACAACTATAAAAACAATTTCACGACGACCACGATTATTAACAATGCCTTTTATCACCAACAATCTTAGGTTATCGTGCACAATTAGTAAAAAAAATACAATAAAATAAAAAAGACAAATAGAAGCTAATGTTTACTTTGACAATTAATAATATGTATTATGTTTTTCATTATATAATTTAAATTATATTTATTATTCAAAACTTAATTGACAAAACATAACGTGCAACGAGATATCATATATAAATGTTATAAATGAACGATTCAATACTACATTAGCACGTACGCAAACGCAAACACAACTTATAATGAAAAGACAAGGCCTATTAATTGAATGGCCTATAGGAACCACATATACAGTAAATATATATTAGACAACTATCACGAGAGCACGTATGTAAAATCTAATTAAGAATGTTCAGCCTCATTGCTTCGAATTTCAGCATCTAATTTTCGCTATGCACACAAATAGACAACTTCAACGAGTACATAAAAACAAATCTCACACGAGCTTTAACACATAACGAGCTAATCATTTTTATATAGAAAAAGCAATTTGCACATTTATTGCAAATAATATGTCTAAAGCAGACGCTTGTCGACAATTTTGAGTCTGTAAGAATGTTAAATTAACCATTAATGAACATAACACTCTGATATAATACACGCCATTCAGTAAATGTTATATTTTAAAACATTCGGGGAGTAATCTCGTAAGTAACGTTTCTGGATTACAGGATACGTGGTTGTCCGGGTAACACGAATTTATACGCGTAACTCATAAGTGGAGTTTCATGAAAATACTGATCGATGTCAGCAGTTTAAGTCTTGTTTAAAAGCGATAAATAGTAAAATATTTGCAGTAATCATATTGACTGACATCTTACCGAACTCCGCATTAAAACCGCATTGTTATATGTACAATAATAATCATTTGGTAGATATTTATTGTATATTTTCTGTTCAGGTAATTGGAGGTAAGGCCATTAGCTTAAATCGAGTAAGTACCTTCTGTTCGAACCAACCCGTTTAAAGTATATATTTGTCATTGCAATAAAAGCGTGCACACATCAACGGACGTGTATGTTTTTTTCACAATGGAAATAGTTTTCAGAGGAGCAAACGAAGTTTTTTTTATGAAAAAAATCTTTTTTTATAAGGGCTTATTAATATTTGACGTACAGATTAAAACAAGTGTTCGATATAGATTTTCACACTTGATTGTCAATTATTAGTTTCAGCTGATGTGTTTCCTTATTTTTTTACATGAACTTATGAAGCACGGCTTAACCTGTTAGAGATATGAGATCAATCCAGAATGAGTGTTTTTCACTCCATCGCAATGTGACATCACGGTAACATTTTAAAGATCCCATTGTCGTGTGTAGTTTTCATTTGGACTGACTTGTTCCTGCTTATGCTTTGTTACTGATTTGCGTTTGATCAACCCTCGTCTATACATTGTGAACATATAAATACATTACATATAAACATACACAGTGTCCTTGAAAAACTTGCATTTTAATAGAAGCATTGCACTCGAGCGGGCACTGAAGAACTTGATTAAATTGCAGTCGATATTTAAATGTTTACCTGCAGGAAACAAAATGAGGAGAACTTGAGCAGTCCTTTTTTGACGACATCGTTAACGCATCCATGTGTCGGTAAGTTTATAAATATGTGCCCATTGAGAAGCTGTACACATTGTAAGCATTTAATATAGTGGCCACTTGTGCTATAATTAATTTTTAACTATGCAAATGTGAAGAAAGCTTACCGATGCGCTTTTGTTTTTGTTTTGTTTCTATTTAAAATGTATTTCCAAGACTGAAAACATAGTCTTTAGTTACCGATTTGTTAATGAACGAGAATGGTATTTTTAATACTGAATACCACATTCAAATAACTTTCTAGAAGAACTTTGCATTCGTTAAAAAGCTGCCTTATGGCGCTTATATGCATTCCAAACGACTTCAAAAAATAATAATTTCACAAAACGAAATGAAAGAAAACTAGCAAAGCAGAATATCTTACTTGTTAACAACACGCAAAAGACTCACTGTCAATAAAAGAAAATTATTGACCAGATTGTAAAATAATAAAAGAAACAACCGTAAAAATAGAGTGTGTTAATTGTTCCCTGAATATTAAAGAGCGTGCAAAGTGAATAAAGGCGATATAGCAGTTTTGCCTTTCTATGTTCTAAAGAGTTGGTGTTTGTTTACAATTATTTCTTAAGCAGAAATAACTATAAAGAACACTATTACACGGACTCAGGCTCGATTTGAACGACGTACACGCTGGTCCAGTTAATGGGGCAAGTCATTGGCATGATCGTATGAAATGGTAGGTCTTTACTTTTCCCCCAACACCCCTTCTGCATCTCCGCCCACTCCCATTTTCTCTCTGTCCTTCAAAGGCAAAGTTGGCTAATCAAAAGAGCAGATTCTAAACGAATATGTAAAGGCGTATTAATACATTAAACAATTATACATTTATCAAGATAATTGTACTACTGAAAATGTTGCCCGTTATATATAATAGAACGACAAAATTAGAATACGTTACTTTTTATAAGAAGCGCATGTTATTTTCATGTGTTTCGCATTCCTATTTGTAAATAACATTTTGCTCCTATTAATGTATTGTCTGGAGCTACACTGTTAATGGGTAAGATACATTTCGTAATGCATTTCATAAATTGTGACTTATGTGTCATACTTCCAACATACATGTACCTGTATAACAGCCAAAGCGATTCTATGTATTATGGAGCATGGGTCTTTTTCTGTTATCAATTCTATATTATTTTTCAAGTAAAATATATGTTTAAATATCTTGTGTCTTTTTAAGTTCGATATATGGACTGCTAACCGTGTTGAAACTAAGCAAACAGTACATAATATTGTGAACAAAAGCAAAATTAAGCTCACTTTCGTCTTCCATGCTTCTGTTTATGTTTAAGTTACCCATGTCTATCAATTCAGCTCGCGATTGTATGTTCGATTGTTTCGAAATTTAAAATTTATTTTTTTATGATCATACTTCTAAATTTGGTGATGGGCATACTTAATTACTTTTGAATTATTTCTATGGATTTTAATTTTACGTCAAAGTAGTAATGCAAATGATCACATAGTTAAATGTGATGGTAAAGGTTAACAGTCATATCGTTAATATTTTAATTTATTTCCGCGTCATTACTTCAAAGTGATTGAAATAAAATTTCAATTATACACTGTACAAATCTTAGTCAATATATGAATTGTACTATATTGTCTTAATAATAAAAAATATAATCACTGAACGAATGAGGAAATAAAATAAACAAAAACTGTGGTGAAATTATTCGGTTCATGGAATTCAATGCAAATCTTAATCTAAATCCCAATCATAATCATTTAAATAAATTCTATCGTTTAAAATCATGTAGTCTTTTTTATCGCAATTCTGTTGGATTGTGCATTAATTGAAACATCAAACTTAAATGACACATTTTAAAATATTAAAGAAGTTCTTAACATACCACACACATTATATTTTTTTATTATTCAAGAAAATCATTTTTATTCAATCCAAGAGCATGTTAAAAAACATACTATGCGCGCTAACTATCGCCCATTCAACGCCGTACGTTAAAAACATACTTAGCACAATAATGATTTACCAATTTGCTGTTGTTGCGCTTCACTTGGAGCATAATATTAATTAGTGGATTTAACATATTAAATGAAGAAACAATACAACACAGTTTTGCTTTTAGGGTATGTTTAATTGTGATGGTACACAAGAGTCTTAACTGTATTATAAACGAAAAATTATAAAAGAAAAAATATAAATGAAACATAAGTTGTCCACATAAATTCACTAGTCGGTAAATATTGCTATACGTGATTCATAGTTTCTTTTGATGGATGAGGCTCTTTTTCATAAAATATTATATTAAATATAATATTTTTAATGAGAATACTAACATGAATAACACTCCGTCCTAAAATTATGAAACAATAACGTTATGCTAATTGACATGATCTGGTGTTTGTTTGATTAATCGAAAAACAGAGAGATTTGACAACTAGTCCACATTACATTTGATTGCCAATACATTGAGATACTTAATCAATGGTAAGTGTCAATACAAACTGTTAGTCTTTTCTTCAATAGAACAATTTCTCCTTCATAAGCTTGTACTTTGTAATGCATGTTTCTCAGGACAGTTTGCTCTTTCATGATATTATTGATACGACATATCATGTCTTGACCGATGTTTTCCTTTAAATCAGTAATTTCTTTGTTGGTAGACTTTAAAAGTCGCATCAATTCCTTTGTTTCCTGGTTGTTGAAATCCATTTCTTTTCTGCCAATAATGTTCTTATACTGAGTTGACATTGCTCGTTTGAACTGTGATGTAAGCATTTTTATCAATGATAACGTTTCCGTTACGTATTTCTGTTTGTGTTTTCCTTGAGCTTTTTCAGACTTGGCCTTCTCTATATTTTCAGCGATTTGAGCAAGATCCTAATCAATCAATCAATCAATCAATCAATCAATCAATCAATCAATCAATCAATCAATCAATCAATCAATCAATCAATCAATCAATCAATCAATCAATCAATCAATCAATCAATCAATCAATCAATCAATCAATCAATCAATCAATCAATCAATCAGACTTGGCCTTCTCTATATTTTCAGCGATTACAGCAAGATCCTAATCAATCAATCAATCAATCAATCAATCAATCAATCAATCAATCAATCAATCAATCAATCAATCAATCAATCAATCAATCAATCAATCAATCAATCAATCAATCAATCAATCAATCAATCAATCAATCAATCAATCATTCAATCAATCAATCAATCAATCGATCAAACAAACAATCAATCAATCAATCAAGCAATCAATCAACCAATTTATAAATCATTATATAAATCATTATATATATAAATATATTAATCAATATATGAATCAATATATAAATCAAATATAAATCAATAAATCAATATATAAATCAATATGTCAATATATCAAGCAATCAAGTTGGCATTTAAGCGAGCAAACAATTTAGCACTCAATCCCAGGGAAAAAATGAAATAATATATGAACAAATAATTAAACTTATTAATAATCGAATGAATATCTTCATTAATCAATATCACGCATCTTACAAATGATGTATAAATTTGTCCACTTGTATATGTGCTCAAAATTATTAAAACTTTCCTGCGTTCATTTATACTCAAGGTATAAGAACAGTACCATACAGGAAATATACTTACCATATCCACTTTAGCTGTAAAATACAAAATCAAGAAAAAAATTTACGAAAGACGGATATTTAATTAAAAAATGTTTGACATGTACACCATAAAATAAAAAATTAATTTGAATAAAATATGGAAACGAGTATCCATGTGTACATTTTGTGTAATGTTCAAATATTTATACTGACACACAATTTTGTTTTGTATATGACCACATTTTTTATGTAAGCCATTTTCATAAAATCTTGAAATGGATCCTTCACTAACTGTTGAAGACGATTGTTGACGGCCATACATATATCTGAAAAAAAGCATTTTAATATAAGTCTACAATTTAGGCATGTATTAATTGCAACAACTAGTTACGTTTATTTTGCACATCACGTCTATTCAATTTGACTTTAATTCGAAGAAACTCGTTTATATATTTCATAAACATAAGATTCATTTTCTGGACAATATAATATGAAATAAACAAATTCCAACAACTCTCAAAGTGTGCAGAGATACGGTTCTTTGCAAAGCATTCCTCCTCAGTTAAATAAGGTATGTCTACAAACATTACGCTTGGTAAATGATAGCTGTTAAATTATTGATATATGCTTTGAACCAGAAATCAGAACGAAAAGTGTTTAGACAACTCTAACAGTCAGTGATTACGGGTAAAGGTTGATTTGCAATTCATATAACGATTGTTTACCAAATGCTCCCTTGAAAAATAAAGAATCGGAATTCCGTGTCCAAGAGGAAAAATTAAGAACAGAAGCTTCTAAAAAGGACGCAGAGATGAGAGATAAGGTAGCAGTTGGTAAAGGAAGCACCGGCGTCTTAGCTGTCAGTGTAATTGCAGCTCCTTTTACTGGTAATATGGTAAACTAATTGGTCATTAACTGCATTCAGCTTAAATACTAATAGAACATGTATAACGTTTATATTAGTATAAAATTGTTTCGATATCTCTTCTTACCAAATACTAATTAAGTGATTGAAACAACAAAAAACGCATTCCTTACCAGAATGTAAAACGTGGCGTTTGACGGTGTTTGATAGAACTTATAAAACAATTTTCAAATCAAGACGTTTTCTAATAAAATGTATTATGATAGAGTAAATTATGTTAAATGGCGTCTTAAAATCATATTTTCTTAAACGATTAATGTTCCAAATAAGTTTGCCAATAATGCACCATAAAAGGGGCTTGTGTTTCCAAAGTTTTTGCTATATCTGTTACCAATACACAGCAATGTATCATGTCTATTGAAGTAGAAGAAGATTTCTAAATAAAAAAGGAAAACCTCAAACCTTCTTAAGACAAAATACCCAACTCGATTTTCGAAGGCGCCTGGTCCACGAGATAACATTCGACGTCGTATTTAATGCACAAATGTGAAACTTATCATTTTGTGTCGATTTAGGAACAATCTGTCCTCGAACTTCATCATGAATTGAAGTATGTGACACTTGATCCAATTGTTAACACATACTTAACAATGTTTAAATGACCGATGCAAAAACTTATGCCTATTAAGGTAATAAAACAGTTGTGTGAAAATACAAAGACTAAGATTACAAAATAATAGCGATAGCTTCAAGAGTAATGTAAATATTGGTATCAAAGGAACAATTGCAGCTAGCTATTGTCACAATATGACTGGTCCTTTCTAAATATTTTGTATTTTCTAATAATTTGGCACAGGTATTCAGCTTCATATTGCTTATGTTGAGCAAAATATAGGGTTTTCCGCTTTAGTGCGTCATCTGGCATAGAAGGTGTTCTAAAAGCATGGCGCAAATATAAATCAATATAGGACGGTCATACTTAGAAGTCAACGGTTAAAATACAGGATTGAGTGGCATGGCTTTACATAATGTATCAATGCGATATTTGCGGTTATTATTAGAAGTGTTATTGATCTACAATTGCTTTTAGACATGGTATATGTAACAACATATAAGAACAGTATTAGGTCATTTTACTTTTTTAGACACGTATTATAATATGCACAAATGTTGGGTTTTTTAATAATATAATAGAATTACAAGCACGTGTGCTGAAAGACTTTGACTGGGGTAAAAGGTCAAAATGTTGTTGCCAAATTGTTACGATGTAATAACATCAATTCATTGCTGGTCGTATCATGCTCACTGATTAAAATATAATTTTTTTTCTACTTTCTACGTTATTAATCATTTTCGTTTTTGCAAATGAAAACCTTGTATTCATATTTTCAAATATAGACTGTTAGTTTTGTGCCCATATATAGGGCCGTTAATCATGCGCGCCACCTCTTTTTTGAGATGCATTAATAAATTAGCTAACGCAACTTCCAAGGTGGCGCTAAGGCCCGGATGTTTTGAAATTTAACGGATTATTTTACAGGGTGATTCGGTTTAATATGTTTTTCAACACATTTCGCAATATTTTAATAAAATCGGCCAATGTACTGAGATTCAGCAATGATGAATTCATCTAAAAATGTACAGAAACATACAATCACAACCCATTTCGAAACGTGAGAACCTTTATAAGTTGTGGCATGGTAGAATTCGTGAAAGCAAATCGATGTTTTTTTTGTCTTTGTGACGAGCAAATTCCCTGCCAATTTAATCGTTCATTACATAAAACGATTGCTTTGAACCTGTACAAGTGAAAGCGTGCACAAAAACATCGGCTCCTAGCCGATCTAATAGATAAATTTGCATTTTTCAAAAAGAGACGAAGCCAATGCAAACGAGGTGGCGCTCAGATTAGGAGGTGGCGCCAATGCACATTTATAGCTATTTAAAAGTGAAATATTTTATGTTATGGTTTCTCTTATGTTTACAGGACCTACATTATTTTTTGTAAGTTGACTACTTCAGCACATTTGAGTCGCGTGCGTTTTTTTTATTAGAAAAAGTAGTTTTCTAATAATGTATTGATGGATTTAAACGTTAGTCTTTGTAAGATAACACAATTTAACATGTATTATACAAAAATGTTCACGGAAAAAGACCGAGATATCTTCATTTTTTTGGAATTGATAGTGTAAAAAACTACAAAAGTGAGCCTAATTAAGATTCGTTGATTTTTGCCTTTTAGTAAATAAAGCATTTTGATTAACGGCCACAACTCATTTAAAGAAGAAGTGTTATCTTATACTTATTTCGTGAATTATCATACTGTATACAAATATTGATGTCGATGAATTATTTTGATAATGTTGAACATAAAGTTATTGGTTTAATTGAGTATGACACATTTTTGGTATACATCGTACAGTATGTTTTATTCACGTTGGTGACTTCTGAATTGAGTTGATCACTTATATATTTAAAAAAAAACTACATCTTATTTATTATAGATTATGTTTATGTTCTGTAAAGATCTGGGCCTTCGTATGTACGTTGCAAAATAAATTTAATATAACAAATAACATTATCTATCAAATCTACGTCATGTGATAATGTCATTGCGATACGACTGTCAATTGATACATCCTGCATTGGCGCCACCTCCTATTATTAGCGCCACCTCATAATCATTGTCTCCATCTCTTTCAGAAAAAAATGCACGTTTATCTACTACGTCGACAAGAAGCAAACATTTTTGTGCATGCAGCATCTAATGTATGTTGTACGCAATCGTTTGATGCCGTTAGCGATTTAATTGGGTGGACATTTTCTCGTCTCACAGGAAAAACTCATCGAAATGCTTTTTAAAACTCCACATGCCACAAAGGTTCTCACGTTTTTAAATGGGTTGAGAATGTACATTTTTGGACAAATCAATCTTCGCTGAATCGCACTTCATTGCCCGATTTTAAAAATAATGCGAATTATGTTGAAAAAACATTAAAAAAAACCCTAATCACCCTGTAAAATTGTCCGTGAAATTTCAAAACGTACGGGCTTGAGCGCCACCTCGGAAGTTGCATTGTCTCATTTGTTAATGCATCGCGATATAAATATTTTCTGTCTGCAATAAAAAGAAAGAAGAAAAAAACTATCAATCATCAGCGAATTAGCAGAACGTTTCCAAATGTTAGTAATGTATTTGCATCAGTCAACGTTTGATAGTCGTATTTCTTCATTAATTAGTTTATAAGAGTACTACGTTTAATTAGCATTCAGTCATAGAGTGGTTTTATATAGTCTTAATTATTCCACAATAAATAATTACACATTAATTTATATATGCTTCAATCATAGCGTCTTCACAATAACATTTTATGTAATATTAGATGCTCTTTAAGGTTTGCGAGAGGAGTTTACATGTGTTAGAGTCATATTAATGAATATCTAAGTAAGCGTATAATGGAGCCAGCTTTCCGAGTGAACACTTGTAAGTTATTAAGACGTAATCCATGTTTTAAGATTTGAGTATCTTATACAAATGTGCGTGCCTTCTTCTGGAGTTTCTAAATCATTCATACGTTTATTGTGTAAGTGCTAAGGAGGAAATTTCATTTGGTCATTTACTAATTTGAATGACAGTACCGGCATATATACTAATGTTGCACTTTCTTTGGGAAATGCATCCGGAAAAAACATACACTACATGTTAACAATAACATTAATAGTAAATATTGTATAATAACCATTTGCATGATGTCCTAGCATGTGCTTTCACGACACTCTCACGCAAGTTCTATCAAATATTCGCAGAATTGTACATCTCGTACAGAAATCGTTTTCGTTTCCGTGATCAAGTCTGTTGAATGATAAGCGCCGACAGCGTTGGAAGTCTATTGGCAAGACACAGGGACGTATCTGCTCAGGTAAATGTTTAAGGAACAGTTACTGAATGTAAATCTAAAAGGGTATCAAAAAGAAAAGTTCTGTTGAATAAGTACACATAAATGAAACAAGAATAGATCAAATATTGCAATTCATCTTTTATCAATCGGAACAAATGATTATATGAACATCTGAAAGGCTATCGAAAGTCAGTTTTGTAGAATTAGTGCAAATAAATGAAACATGAAGTGATAAAATATTGCAAACTATCCAAAATCAATCAAAAATCCGTATCAAGGGAGCTTGATATTTTGCGAGAAAGTAAATTCCCGGATGTAAAAGTTATTCCTGATTGGCTAGTTCTAAGCCTATAGAACATTTGTTGAAAATATATTTGTTGAAAATATTGGTATCCAGTTCGAATTCAATTAAAATGTTGTAATGTAAATATAATAACCAGGTATTATTTGTTTATAATTATGAGTCAGTGGTAAGATATGGGCGACAAAAAACCCGGTCAAGACCCGTATGCTATGGTGTACAATGTAAGTTTTAAGGCGATGGTCACAATTTTACTCATTTTTTGCTGTGTTTTTCATGCGAACTGTATCAATATTGTATGGGTATTTTAATAGTCTTTAAATCAGGGCGTTCGGGTCGGATATGGAGGTTTGAGGTTAAACTGTGATATTTAAATAATATGCCCGTGTTCGACAAAGGCTTAATCAAAATCGAACTCTAATGAAATACATTGAGAACAAGAACCATTCATGTTGAATATAAATCAGTTCCACACGATTTAAAATGCATACACACAATATAAAAAAGTATTAAACTTAAATTTACATGATTTAATGCTTTCTTACAGTCGCTATATTGCTTTAGGTGGTAACGATAGAATACATATTCTAAGAAAATATAACTGGATTCGTTGGCTTTTAAGTGTGTTGAGTTTCATTATTTTAGACAGCATAAGCAATAAACGTGCCATAAACGGCACTTAACATTCTGCATCTGCATTTTGTATATGGTTAACAATAAGCACATTGCTACAAGTAAAAGCCAACTATACAGACGTGTCACAATACAACTTCGGTAGCTGATTATTGATTCTATAAACCATCCTCACATATTGTTCTCATTTTCAAAAAGAGTTAACAGGTTGCATATCAATCGGGGTATTTACTGAATCTTGAAGTTAATTGCGGGTGATACACACAAGTTAAAACACAAGTCTAAGATACGTATTTGTCTTAGTGTAAAAAAGGCAGTGCCCACACCCTTACTTTCTCAAAAAGCGGCATATACTACTATTTTGTTTTATCTTACTTACGTCAATATCATATGCATTACACTGGTATTTTACTAAAACCTCGTGACGCTATATGATGCCGTGAATTTATGTATTGTAAATTGTAGCAAGTGACAACAGATATTTAACACTGGCAGTCTCTAATAAACTTATATTTACTAGGGTGCTATTATCTCACAACCATTTGTAAATTTACGATCTATATGATATATATGTATATACGAATCAGTGCAACTTAAAGTTTTTTAATAAGCGAACATCTGTACAGAATAAAACGCCAAGGCTATTCAATTGATATATTCTGTTAAGAGTCGGTTTGTGTGTATGCTCTTAAGCAAATCGTGATAAATAGTCCAAAGGTTTCGAATATGTAATATCAATATCTTACTCTTATATATGTGATGTGTCAATTTAAGCATCAGTTTTCCGATATATATTTTCTTTTTTTTTTGGAAGATTATCAACGGCAATTAAACGGTATATCCCTTGAGATATATATTTACTATAAAAATGTTCAATGATCTATTCAACTAACACCTTATATTATTAATTAACTTCATAATATTAGACGAGAATGTGTTCAATTTGTTCACCTATTACAAGTTGAGCCTCGCCAATAAAGCTCGAAACTCGATTTATACGAGAAAAGGGCGGTCAATATGGAAAAAAAACACAGCCAATACGGAAAAAGGTCGGCCAATACGAGATTCAGCCAATCAGAAACCAGGAAAAACTCGGTCTTATATGAGAATCTAAAATTTCGACAATTTTGGACGCCATTTTGAAGTTGCATGCTTATTTTTGTGGCAAAAGTTAAAATCTTTAAAAGTATACTTAAAGCACTCAGCCACTAATATATTCAGCTCCTTTTTTCGAGACAATAACACTAGTGCAGGGTAACCACGACAGTAAGGTTTAATATTTGAACGTACATTAATAACAACCTTGCCGAAAGCAAAACTAATTCGAAATCATGGAGGATTTACACATTTCATATGCAATTCCTAATGGCAAAAAGTAAGTTTTCAATCCTTATTGTCTTTGCGAGTTGTATTAAAAGTAACGGTAGTGGATCCAGTGTGTCTGGAATGTTATTCTGGTAAATTTTGCATAATTTCGCGACCTGTCAAATTGTGTTACCGCATCATGTAATGTCTATAAAGTGTCTTTCGTCATATACGAAGTTTAAATGCTATTGTTTCTATGCTTTATCAGTAATATCGCCTACATATTACAATATTAATGAAATAATAATTATTCTTCTGAAATGAAATGCATGGAACATATGTTTCCTCTTGCAACAATATTGATTATATTAAATTTTGGTTTTAAATTAACAAGATATCTCTTAGTCTTAAAAGGTAGGCTAGCTTGAACTTTACTGGTACGCAGTAATATCACGTATACAATGAATTTTCGTTAAATATCTTAAAATGAATTTAGTTAGAACCAAACTCCACACAATCAGAGCGCACTAGAGAGCCGACAGACGGAAAGAACATACATGCGATTTCATTATGTTTCCATATTGGGTAATACCATTTATTTTAGATTATTTAATATCTTTAAGTAATGCATCGAAGATTGCATTTTTTAAGACATATAATTGTTAAATGTCCTCAATGTCTCTCTCGTTTTAGTA
Source organism: Dreissena polymorpha (assembly GCF_020536995.1). NCBI lineage: Eukaryota > Metazoa > Mollusca > Bivalvia > Myida > Dreissenidae > Dreissena > Dreissena polymorpha. The sequence goes on from NC_068364.1 coordinate 79,087,220, forward strand.
TTTTATTTGCCCGAGGAACTTACGGAGATTTTTTTAAACGTAGTTTGACAATTATGATGTGTATTTTTTATTTTAATTTTATTACGGATGTTTCTGTTTCTTTCATACGCTTTGGCTTCAAAGTTGATGTTAAATGTACAACAAATTCGTATCTAATGACTATACACTTTTAATTAACCATTAAGGTTTGTACATTGTTTCAAAAATCAACATGAACAATGATACAATCAATATGAACACACATACATATATAAATAAACTGCGTTTTTCTTCACATGTATTGCAAAATTGTGGGCATATACGTTTATAAACATCAAATATAAATGCTTTACCACACAATTTTGTGGCTTTGAATAATAATATAACAAAACGTGCTACATTGCTTTGAAGGTATCTATATGTCACATTGTGAAATGCTGCTATTTGCTGAAAATACTGAATAATCGTACATGGCTTGATCGGTCTGTCTCTACACAATATGCTTTTAATTAGAAGTACTTTGGCACATTAACGATAGTATTGTCGTACATTATTCATAACACTTTTTATTTATATATTTTTATATTTAAGCAAACTCTTTTCGTAAAGAGGCAAATATAGTAAAAATTAGATAAAATTTTTGGATGAAATATTTGAAGATTGATTGCATTTTCATATATTGCGAACAATATGCGAGCCAATTTACGTGTGCAATTCTGATGCCAGTTTACAGGATTTTCTTTCCATGTGCCGCTTCAGGACGAAGCAGTCTGCTTCATTCATTACTTGTTTATTTTGAGTTCTTTTAGTTGCATGCCCTCAGTACATATCTGTATCTTTAAAGTGGGAGTTAGTTTTCTAATAAACATATTTTACCCTTCTATAGTATTTCCTTTTATTTAATGAACGATGTAAAAATTCAATGTTTGTTGTAAAAGATGTTTTGACATATGTCTTGTTAAACTTCGACCATGGTTTCAAATTATTGGGCATTGCTTTCTGCTGATAAACATCACCGAAAATAGCGGAACATATCGGTAATAAAAATCATTTATGTGCTATGGAATAGACAGAAAGAACATCTTTTGTTTAAGTTATGAGGATGATATCTGCTATATGCAATGCTCTATTGAAAAGGATATCCATAAATTACGTTAACATTTTATAGGAAATAATGGTAAGTGAAATGACAAATGATACTTATAATAACAATCTGCGGAAAAATGTACGATTTTAAATCTCATCCGCGGAAAAAAATACGATTTTGAATCTCTATTTGTTTGATAATAAAAAGCAACATAATGTAAAACACAATGTTTACTTCGTTTAGATGTCATATCGACACACTTCAGCACCCTCCAACCTGTACCTTTAATAAGTGATATAAACAAGCACTCTTTATGGCTATATGGCTGGAAAGAAATAATCTAATTTTTTATTCTTGGTTTAAATGCATATATTGCACTCGCCTTGAAGAAAGCATCGAAGTTTAAATACGGTTTCGAGTGATCAATCGTTTCATACAAAATAAACATGTCTTGAAGTCATGTGATGATAATCTGAAAATTAAACACAACACAATGTATACAGTTAGCATATAGATAAACCGTGCAACAAGCCTTTATTATTACATATGGCAACGACAAAGCCATTTGGCACTATACAAACCATATTGAGTTATTCCGGAAACGATCGATAATATCGATTCAAATATTAAGAACGGTTCGGAGAGTTAAGCTTAACATAAAATTATAGATGAAAGAGGATTACCGTTCCATATTTATGACAATCCACTAGCGACTAAAAGAACGAGTTAAAACTGATTACATGATCCTTAGCCAGGTAATACACACGCATACAACATCGGGTTGTTTAGTATTGAAGTAGTTTGATTATTTATAAGTGGGCAAAATGTAATGCACAAACAAGCATATACAATAATATGATACTGATCTAGGTCCATCGCGTGCTACTGATCAAGTCCCATCGCGTTTTTATAACTTTTTAAATATATGTTTTCGCTGAAGGGCGTTTTTGATGATCTGTCAAAATAAATACAACGTTTACATAAAGGGCCTTATAACGTTTTTGTTCCACTAGTGCCGTTAAAATTTAAATTAGTTTTATATTAGTATGTATTATATACCACCGAAGTATATTTGAAAGCATTGTATGAATGTGTGTGACGACAGCAAACCTGATATAATGGGAACAACACTTACATTAGCTGTAATCATGAACCATGCTGATTAGTGGCTATTTGACTTCCTCGACTTCGACTTTCACGAGAGAGGCATGCTATAAACCTTGCACAGCTCAAGTGAGCAGGATTGTTATGGCATCTTGCCATTAACTCAGAGCTATATTTTTGCCGTTTGTGTGATGTATGCCAGTACATACCAACCAATTAAAAGTAGTATAGAATGTTACTCTATCAAATATAACCAAATGTGTTATTATTTTGATCATATTAAGATTTATGTTTTACCAGTCTCAATAACACGTTTACTTACTTTGATTGCAGCGCAATTTTGATATTGAGAATAAATCTACATTCATCATAGATTGGCCTTGTTTATGTACTTGTAAGCTAATGTACTTTTTAACAATTTTTTAACGACATAATATGTACAAGTAATATGATGCCTTCTATAAGACATGTTTGCAAAGAATTTGAATTTTTAAATATATCGTTTTTTCAACAATTTACAAACTACAATTTACGTGATTAGTTCATGGCCACTTAAAAGTCAATTTACAAAAAATATAATTACTGTATCTGGTTCCACCATGACTATTCCATGATTGTTCATGGTGGTTATGATGCATCAGACAAGAATGTTACATTCACGAAAAATACATACTCGTTCCTAAACGAGGAAACACGCATGACATTCGATCTATTTTCAAGATAATGATGACGAACGTATGTTACTAAAAGTGTTCATTTTTGTGAGAACGAACGCATTTACAGTTTGCCACACAAAGCGCGTTATATAGCAGTTCATTCTTTACGCTCTGAGATCATGTTAAATATGATATAAAAATTAAAAATAATCTTAAAAGTGTGTCACTTACCCATTTATGCCTAGTGTCTAGAATCAAGGCCTTTGCAATCAGCGAAGACCCAGATGAGACACGGCGTCTCATCAGGATCTGCGCTGTTTGCTTAAAGGGATCTTTTCACGCTTTGGTAAATTGACAAAATTGAAAAAAAAGTTGTTTCAGATTCGCAAATTTTCGTTTTAGTTATGATATTTGTGAGGAAACAGTAATACTGAACATTTACCATGGTCTAATATAGCCATTATATGCATCTTTTGACGATTTTAAAACCTAAAAATTATAAAGCGTTGCAACGCGAAACGATTGAATAATTTGGAGAGTTCTGTTTTTGTCGTTAAATTTTGTGAAACTACGAAGATTGCTTATATAAGGTATAAAATACTTCACGTATATGTACTCGGCGGAATAGATCAGTAGGCTTGAGCGTTTTTACTTCAGGACTCTGGCAAGATTCCAGGGGTCACTGGTCCGGGCAATGTTCTTTTCCTTTTTTTAATTTTATTCTTGATTTTTTACTGGAGCTTTTACGATCCAATGTTAAATTTATCGATATAAAGCATTTAATGAATAAGTTAAAAAATGCCAAAATCTGTGAAAAGGCCCCTTTAAAGGAATTTCTATAAGAAATATCTTAAATATAGAAATAAATATACTAGACATCCCTAATTTTGGGAAAAGCTTGATCCAATTTAGAAGGATGGGAGAGTCCACTAGGCATTAAAAGGTTAAATTAAATATTAAAAATTTGGGCGTATAGAGAAATCCATTCAAAACTTTCAACGTTCGTTCTAATTTGGATATGTAAATTGTCCATGATATAGGAATCTTGTTTTTCAGAGTGTACATTTTTTCCTCTGGGAAGGAAACAATCAAATTGCTAAATGAAATACTAATTCAACAATTAGCAGCTGTAGCAATGTAATATGAAATTGAATTGCTCGTATCATTGAAGACTTTGATAATAACATCCTCAAGCAATCATTCTAAGTTCCCAATACAATTTAAAATATCACCCCGGAAACCCGATATGCTGTGAAAAGTTGGATGTGCTAGGAAAAGTTGCCGATATATTTCGATGAATTTCGGTAGGGTAAGTAAATCCAGTTCTATAATTGTTTAAAGGCATTTTAAAATTAAAATATATTTTGGTGTATGCAAAGGAGGTATTTTCATGTATGTTAGAAAAATCCTGGTTATTATTATTCAGGATTTATTGAAATATGGCTATTTAAAGTCGACAATACAGGGATTTGTCCCATATTTAGCACTTTAATTACAAATTTCTTTAAAGTTATGCCAGTGAAACAGTTTTTGCACCGACAATTATATTGACCAATGTCCCACAGTAACATATTCGCCAGGGTTTCTTAAAACAAATTCGTACTGGTGGAAAAATTCGACTATACAATAAATTTGTTGATGAAAAAATGATATGACATGGTGCTGTGCATAAGGCGTCAAGATATGACATGAGTACAGTTCATTTATAAACTAAAAAGCTTACTATTACAGCTGATTTATGCCCACTCGGATGCATTGTAGATCATTTTCATTGAACTTTGAGGTTTTATAATTATATCCGTTCTGAAGCTAAGTTAATTTCCAGCTTATTTGTATCTATTGTATTGTTTGAAAATCATTTTACATGCAAAGCAATTGATTCATACAGGTAAAAATATACGTCAGGTAGGCAATCTAAACATTTATAATAATATTTTCTGGTTATAGTTCCAATTATGGGTAGCCTTTTATAAATCTGAACTAAATTTGGATCTAATATACATGACTTCAAGTTGACAGCTTTACAAACATCTCCGACAATGCACGCGTGTAAATGTTTGTTTCTTTTTGTTCTTTTTCGTAATGATATATGCAAAATGTAAACATTTATTTTCAAAACCCAATACACGCATCCTTCTTTTGTGTATTTGCATAGATAACACGCATTTTTCATCTGATGGAGCCTCAAGCCTTGAAGGAATATATTCAGCCAGATTTCAGCAAATTATAACATCGTACCATCGCATCACAAAAAAGCTGCCATAGATTACTGCCATTTACTCGTTTTTATTTCGTTATCTATTTATAAATACAATAACTATCGACCATGTGAAAATTTGGCAGCAGCTCAAACAAAACACTTGCTTCTCTATATGAATAAAGCACTATAATAGACATGGAAGCTAAGAAAATAAGTGTATTTATGAATGTTTACAGTAAGGCAACGCACCAGAAAGTTTTAGTATTGTTGATTTGCCACAAACAATAACGAAAATAAACCTTATTCATTTTTTTCTATGTAAAACTATACTTGTCTTTTCTGTTATAAGAAAAACAAGTTAATTGGATAAATTAATAAGGGTACATGTGTTAAGAAAACAAAGGAACATATATAAGGTAACACTACATAGTAAAACTATGATAATTTATTAAACATATAATTTAACATTATAATATCCTTTATTACATGTAGCTATGTTGGCGGAATTATATGTATTTAACTCGAGAGTTTTGCAAATTAACTAGTTTTGCACGCATACTTTTGTTCTGAAATGAATTAATGCAATCATATATGCAATACCGACACGTAAACTTGTAAACATATAGAGATACGCAGCGCCAATTATGTTGACCAATGGACAAATAGGAAATACACTTTAAACACAACACGGTGCTGTTTGATTTACCACAACGATGAACACGTCTTTGTTCAAATATAATTTTCAAGCCCCGGTGTATCCCTTGTCTCCCTTCATGCATTAACGTGTTTATAATTACAATTAAACGCAGTTGTGTGTATATAACTTGTTAACATTAAACTTAAGTCGGTCGTTAAAAAGCATTTGGTCTTTGTTGTAATCCATTTCATGAAACGTCAGTCGCATCTTGGCAGACCTTTGCCGCTCATCTAATAAGTAAGCATATTGCCAACTCTATATATGTAAATGACATATACTCATTATTCCATTAGCCAAAAAACGAAATTGACCATGTGTTGATGATGCAATAGTTCATTGCCATTTCTTTGTTTTATAGCACGTGCTGTGATATTAAGCAGGGAACTACAGTCGATATGCACATTTTGGCTGCTGTTCAATAAAAAGATCTTGTATTCACGATTTCAAACAATAACTGGGTAGAGTTTCAAGAGGGAGTTTGATATTGCTGTGGTTTATAGTTATTTTGATGATTTCTGTCTAGACCAATGTATTTCCTCTTCTTTCCCGACAGGATTTATCACAGGCATTATATTAACATCTTTAAATATTCAATATTCCTGACACATGCACGTAACGGTCTGATAACTTTGACGGAATATAGTTCAAAACATGTATACGAAGAACATTTTCAAATTGTGCCGACATGGCAAAAACTAACATAATGCAAATAAATTTCCATTTTTTTAAATTATGGCATATGTGTCATTCACTTTGCTGCATCCAAATTAGTAATGTGTAAACTTTATTCAGTGGTCACAATTTAAGTGGACGTGTAGTTACATGTAATGTAGCAGTGAAAAAATAAATAAATAACACAAACATTCATGTTCACGCGATGTATATTTTGTTTTGATTTCTGACAAATTGTTACACAATATGATTCAGAGACGATATGTAGCCGAAGCATTAATATTGCCCGAAGTGCATTCAATCTACTTTTATGCTATTTGTTAAAGTTATTTGTATATATACGTCATTACTATAGTATATCACATATACTTTACTGTCTACATATTGAATAAACTAACTCCTTACGTAACACTTTTACTATTCTAATGTGTCATGTTATAAACTTAAAATGACCCATGTGATTGATTAAGATTATTACAAACGTGTTTTACAATGTATTTTTTATTCATAATACACATGCACATTGAAGTTTGCACACTCTATCAGTTTTTCTTTTGCTTATTACTCTCTGCTATTAGAAATAAAAGTCATTTGTAATGCTTGAAAACATGAGTGCAATAAGACGGTTGCAGACTGGTCATATTTTGAAGCAGCCGTGTATTTGAACTCGAGCACGTACAGCACAGGTATTAAATAAGTTTAAAATCAAAGATAATGACTATTGGTCTTCCATCAACATTGCCCGTCTTCATATTATACAGCATACTTGTGTCGATGTGCTTATTGTTTTCAAGACACGACCTGAACCCCTTTGTAGTTTACGGGAACTCGAACCTATCTGTACCCGGGACTAGATTGCCACCGGAATTTATCAAACATTATAAGTTCGTAGAGATAAATGTGTAAACTTGCCATCATAGCAACAAGGTTACATGTGAACTTGATCAATCAAAATAATCTAGTTTTTTTTAGCATAAGATCAATTTCGAATTTTTGATTTTCACTTAATATAAATTATTGTGTACCTTTTATTTTAAACTTAAATTGCTTGTTAAAGGAACAATCATCAAATCGTTGATCAATCCAAAAATGAATATACAATATTACAATATATATATTTTTTATGTTCCCCAAATTTGTTGGCGAAATAGTTTGAAAGAACATCGAAAACTTATGAAAAGTGTAAGTGTTGCGTAAAAAGTCTGATTGATTCTATATATATTTAAACCATGAACATATATTTCCAATAATGGCTTAAAGCTTTACTTTTTTCTTTTGTTTCATATAGCTTTGCAAACATGTATTGTCATATTATTTTAACAACTTCTATACATTGATAAACCGTCGTTGGCGGAAATGTTCGTCATATATGCGTTAGTTAAATGGTATGAAATAAGCATTTAAGATAAATATCTACAATTTTCTACTAAAAAAATGATTATGTATATTGCGATGAAACATACGTTCGCACTCATGTGACATTTTTTTCAGAACTTTTGACTGGTGTACTTCATGCATGTGTATTATTGGACAAATGATTGGTATTATGTAATGAAATGTAAACCCCAGTCACAACACTGTTATTCTAAACTTAGTTGTTGATCATATTTAGAGAAGTGTGTTCACCTAGAATATTATTTAAAATTTAAAATACTATAATAGTGCATGCATGTCTTTAAATGTGTAAAAGCACATTGCATCAACAAGACCGTTGAATATCACCGATTAAAAGCATGAAAAAAAACACCCATGCTTTTATGTAAACACGGACTAACCGTTTAAAAAGTTACATATATATCGGGGAGGTATCAGTCTAAGGCAAATTCCGTGTTATTGTACACGCAAGCAAGCATGGACAAACAATAAACCACTCATTGTGTGTTGGTTAATATTTGTTGGTCAAAGACAAAAAAAGGTATTTATAACAGAACATATGTCATTACTACACATAAAATCATTTTAAGTAAAGTTCATGCACACTGATGCCTTCAGATAAATTCTTTATTGTCATATTATACACAACATTACGATTGTACGTGTTCAGTAATGCATCTATTATGTGACATTTATAGAACTTGTATTAAGCGAATACAACCACACAAACCAATAACGTTTTGGACCAGTATTTAAATCAATACATAAATAAGTTCAAATATGAAAATTCACTTTAAAAAAATATTTAAGCAAAACGTCGGGATCGAAGAACGCGTTGGAAATAGTGAATAATTTGCCTAATTTTAATTAATATACATTTCAATAACGTTCTTTATGATTTAATATTTCTTTGCTTAACCACGCGGGCAACAATTTGTGCTTTTTCAAAGTTTTGATTGGATATGTTGCCCCTTCTTCATAATTTACAGGTACTAAGATTGCACAGAACGTTTTACATATATCAATACAAAGGTTCTTCCTCTTTTTATTAACAATCATTTTCATTTTATTCTTATTGACGATCGATTAGTATCATTATTATTATTATTATTATTTGTTTACAATTATTATTATTATTATTATCATTATTGTTATTATTATTATTATTATTATTATTTTTATTTTTATTATTATAATAATAATAATAATAATAATTATTTTTTTATATATTATTATTATTATTATTATTTGTATTACGCTTGTTACTTTATACAGTAATTAAATGAGTGGTATACAATTTCATTGTGCATTTTTCCCGTATTATGCGATTTCGGTCGCCATCAACCCAGCCATAACGTATAATAAGCGAATCAATGCGCGCACTTGCTTTTACTTTAAATATTGACCTGAAGACCTGCTTTTTGACAGGCACGTTTTGTTTTCATTACGGTGCAAAACTAATATTTTTTTGAATACGAGTAACTGGATTTGCTCACTTAAAAGTGCGTCGTATTTAATGATAATATGAAGCAGAAGCGTACAAAACTAGAATTAATGTCCATTACCATTTCACAATTATCTTACTCTATGACTACCTATTATCATTTAGCATGAAGCATTTTGCCAATCATAGGGATATGTCACAATAGAATCGTCGGCTTCAAGTTATTGTTTTTGCAGGTGATACAAAATAGTATCTACACAATTCTAACATATTTGTGTGAGTCAGATTCGACATCAGGAATTGTTCCAATGACAAAAATTGTTTAATATATAATACACTAAACCTACAGATACATGTAATAAGCGTTATACGCTGTTATTATACTTCAATTTAATGTCTTTATATTATGCCATAACGTTGGATTGTGTGAATTGAAGACGATAGTCGGGCCTGGCATTTACCAGTAAACCTATGTGATCTAATATATAAGCCGAATGAAAACGAACGGCCTAGACGATAAACACACGACTCAGTGCAATTTACAATGCTAATGATAAGCGAACATCAGGAACTTTAATCTTTATAATACATAGCGAATGTTATAAAATGTATATAATATGTAACAGCCGGTTTGTGTATATGCCACTTATCTGATCAATTGGCCTAACTGAGAGGTCTGTCATATTTTATTTGAATTCCGTCCTGTTATAGATATGCTTTTTCGATTTCAGTATTCCGAAATATGAGTCTGCATCGAATAGCATAACGTTATATTTACTTGATTAACTGTATGGTATAATTATATTTGTTTGAATGTATTTGCTTCGTTTGACAGTTCATGTAAGAAAAGCGAACGATAACTTTATTTATGATATGAACATATGAACATGAACATACAAAGTTCATCAAAGAAATTATTGTATTCTCTAAAAGGAAAACATATAAATAAATGCTAACGTTTATATTAATCGATCGACAACACGCACTACTAATGAGACTTGAATCCAAATAAAGAAAGTTACAACCAAAGCGGATGGAGCTTATTGGGAATTGTCTTTGTTTTGTTATCATATTTTGCATGTCCATTTTTACGCTTAATTAAGTCTGTATATAACACTGGCTGACATGATAAATGCAATTTATGTTATCTTACCTTGCCCATGTTCAACTATATTATTGTGTTACGAATACATTTTAAAAGACGTAATGGAAAACAAATTGATAATCGTGTGCTTAATAAAAGTTGTTGGCTGAAAGAAGGATTCTGGTTCTTACTCGTTGCTCTTGGCTGTAATGTTTTCTATTGATAGTTATTGTTTTATTCAAATATTTTGCTATATGTTATAACAACATCTTCGAAAAGATTTGACGCTATATATATAAATTGATTCATTATTGTTTCTATTTGTCCAATACAAATAGTGCGTGTTTAAGAGAATAAAGCGTTAACTGAAAGTAGCATAAGACAACTAGGGCCACTGCTGTTACATTACATAACTATTCAATTACGACTAAGCATTGAGTGTTAACCTTGTTATCAAACACATATCAAAACGGGTTATGTATTATTCAAATATATATATATATATATATATATATATATATATATATATATATATATATATATATATATATATATATATATATATATATCATCTAAGTTCGACCGCGTATTAACAAACTTACCATCTTTTGTCTGCCCTCCTATCTGATAGGCTGTCAAAAGCACCGTTAATGCAAAGAAAATGTATTATCGACTTTAATCGAAACATTATTTGTGTTAAGCAACCGCATTTATTGAATATGGTGTATTTGAACTATGTCCATTTTTCAAAGGTGTTTTCAATGCAGGTATGTCTGGATGATCGGTCAACAGACAACATAGTACAGCAACAACATAATGCACATATGGAATCTGAACCGAGTTGATATTTCATATAATATTTTACTAAATAAGCTCAAACATTTGTTGGAATTGAGCAATACTGAAGCCATTCGGCGAGCGTAATTTCTCAGATAAATAACTTTCAATGGTAAAGAGTGCCAAATCTAGTCAGGCCATGCATTGAAACATTACAACAACTTTTAATTAACGAAGAAAACAGATACATTCTGTTCTAACATTAAATATATCATTCAAAACATAATATGTTATTGTTCTGTCATTTAGAGTCTGAATAAAGGATCAACGTGTTATGTGAAGCATGTATAAGAAAAAAAATGTAGAATGATTGTCAAACACGGCAAAAATGTGAAACGTTTGTTGATTAAGCTTCATATATCAAAAGATCGTTTTTCTTTAAATGATTGCCTGTTGCTACACAAATTAACTGCAAATAAAGTTTATATTACATGCATGATTTATCACAATCATCAATTGCTGTGATTAAAAGTACAATACTATAATATCTATGGAAAATTATAGCAAGCAAAATTTATATTCCTTTTAGTGCGGCTAAACTTCCACTGTGTTTATATTCGAACTTGAATAAAACCACAGTATATTCAAACGCAAGTATGCTGTCTTTGCCATAATTAATGGCATAATTGCAATAATGGTTCAAATAAGTAAATCACATACACATCCTTTAATCACGAACCATCTTAATTAGTGGTTAAATGCCTTCCTCAATATCTGCTTGCATTTCGACAAGGAAGACATAAAATACACCATCTAACGAGCTGGATTATTATCGTCTCTTTAAATAGCAATTAGCTAAGATTTAGAACTCTGTCTGTTGTGCGACATAAACCAGCATATAACACATAATTAACACGATTTATTATGTTATCCCTAGTATATATTTAATGGTGTTTTAAACTTTGATGTTTAAAGGAATCGTCTTTAACCGTCTTAAAAACAAATTTTAATAAACATCCGAATAGATTGTATCTTCTATATCAAGGTTTAATGTTATTGCTATATAAAAACAGTTTTACATGGTTTTGTGGACGACGTTTAGAACTCTAGAGACCATTATTAATTAAATCATTTTTTAATAGATTACCCTATTCATTAACGAATTTATCATAATTATGCCTAAACTGCATTTTTATGGTACACAACAGAAATTATTTAACGTGCAACTGTTATTATTTTATAAATTAATCGACCCATTTTCAATATTGCAGACACGCGCATTTAACATATTTATTTATTAAAGCATTATACGAAATAAACCAAACGACTGGATATACATGAGCCACACGAATTGTATTTCAAACGTAATTAATTGTCACAGAAATCGCCTTTTTTAACTCAAGAATAACGATTTTTGAACCTTTAAATTGTCACGACTATTGACAATGCTTAAGTTCTTGAACGTGTTTATATATATGATTTTTGAAACAAGACCAATGTAGTTTGTTGTTGTGTATTCACCTATGTGAGTGTTCGCGCTTATGTATACATAATAACTTTTGTGAGAGCATTCTCATATTTATCAATTGAAAGCTGTAAGTGATAACGACACGGTTGTTTACTTTAAAATTTGTTAATTGGTAATTTGTCAATTTAAAGAAGGGTTTTACACAGCATCATTTCATTTTAAACTGTCGTGGTACTAATTAGACGTAAATATGTGTTTCAAAAGGACACATTTGAATGCAGCCATTTATATAAAGACACATTTGTTACAAAAATACTATTATTAGATAGTAAATAAAGACAGTAAAACAGCATTATGCAATTTTAAAATGATTGAAACGGGGAATAAGTGTATTATCAGTAATATTAATGTGTAAAAGAGGTAATGTTGGTCATTTTCATACACATTCAGATTAGTATACTTAGCAATATTGAACTTATTTTCATATCTTAGCACACAACTTATTAATATTCATTATAAATATTACCTCAGCTTACATACCTTAAAACAGACTCTCCGCGGTTAAAATAAACGAATTGAAAAACTTTAAACTAGTGTATTATGTCCACTTAGTTCCTTTTACAACCATATCTAACAACAAATCAAACTTCTTTTGAAGATGTTCCTTCGAATAAGACACCTATATGTGTTTTCATAGTTTTAAATGGAAGATTCGATACACAAATTACAATGTGTCATAGTTTCAAAACGTCTCTGTTTATTATTGCATAACATATTACAATAAATATATTATACGCGTGAGACTAAATGGTAGCCACCGCAACTTAACATAGTGCTTATGGGTATAATTGTGTATTGCAGGTTCCTTGTCTAATCAAATGTGGTGTTATATTTTTTAATAAATTCACAGTTAAAGTAAGGTCTCGTAATATAATTTATAAAGCAATTCACATCTGGTGCGAAAAGCGTTTTCTGAGAACAACACACGCAGTGTTTTGAAAATACATAAATAACAGTTTGGGCGTGTCAATAAAATTTATACAATTGATAAAAGCTGTTTCATTATAAATGGATAGAGTGAGCAAATATTTTCAATTCTACGCTCAATTTAAAGATTGTGTTTGATTACGTGAATTGAAATATGTGTACTTGCTTAAAATAACAAGATATTTTTTCAAATGTATAGAAACATATTTACATATATTTAATAGTATTTACACTATAGGTTTGATCAAGTTCAGTGTCAGATATTACAGAAAACCACAAACGATGCAGATTGTATTTGTTTGATGTGTCCATTGATGTCTAGCATTTTGAATCTGCAATGAGTTTTATTTTACAAAATATTAGACGAAGAAAATTGATATTAACATTATCGTTAGTTTTTTCGGTCAAGATTAGTGTTGATTCAATCGATCTGATTCTCTTTCTAGACATTTCATAGGATGAAACAAATATGGAAAGCTGAGTTTATACACGTTATGTTAATCATAATGTCGAGTTTCAATTGTAGTAAAGCATGTTTTCTTTTTAATTACACGGACTTTGATGTATGCGTGCATTTAAAAGATGTGATTATGAACTGTTTTTATTTGTACGCGATATCCCTCCCTGACCACTGGAATTTTTCTGAACAAAAAATTATCCCACATTTTCTCCTCTCGTGGACATTGTTTGCAAAATACAGTTTAATCAATTATCGACTCGTTAAGAATTTTAACAAATTAAAGTTAAATTCATAACATACCACTAAAATGTTTTGTCGAATTCTCAAATTGGCAAAAATAAATTTGTAATCCGAATCATGATTCTGAATTTTAATGTTAACGCGACGTAAACACATAGCTTCAAATAAAAAGCGCTTCGTGTATTTCTGCTGTTTGTTTGTATCAGTAAAAAGCGCGCGAAAACTAAGCAGACATGTTCAACGTCACGTGAAAGGTGTGGGTGTATTTATTGAGCAGCAAGTCAGGCGACATACGTGTGTTCAGTTGGATAACCCCGTCTCGATTTGACATGATTTCATCACATCTTTCAACAGTCACATATGCCAAAATTCACTTCTTACTTAAGAAAAAGGAGAATGTTTATGTTTATGAAAGGCTTGAGTTAACGATTAAAAATGGAATATACGGGATAATCTGTCAATGAAAAGCGACGGCAAAAAAGTAATAATGCAGTAATTGATACGAGTTGGGCTGATACGGATGCATTGGGAGTCGATCGAGTTTGGATTGTGAGTATCTACGCGTGAGAAAAAGTGTTCAGCAATGAAAAAAATGTCGTTATCCATGACTTTATAGTTTTTTTCTTCAAGAGTCATAACGTACCAAAATAACGTAATTAATAACGTACATAGGGGGGTCATCTCCCTACCCCCTTTACCTCCACTGATGTCGGCCCGGGGCGTCTAACATAATACTGTGGAAAGCACTGCGAGTAAGTTGTGACAAAAATACCCGTTACAAATTTAATGCGGTGCCAATTAAATTCAGTGCATGTCTATTTCATCGTGTATATTTATAGAACTGATTTACCATTTGCTTACAGCCGCATGATAATAACCATTCACTATGCATGTATGCAATATAAAACCCGTTCATAAAGGAACAGCGCAAAATATTTGCTGTCGTCTGCAATATCAAGTGCCACGAGGTGGAATAAAAAAACCAGGACAACTAGCTTTTTCAAAGCTTGAAACAACTCAATCCATTTAAACATATAAACATTAACGACTGTGGATCAATCAGGCCTAGGAAATGATTCAATTCCGGCTCACAACAAGACATTATGTATTAAAAGTCTGTTATGTCGGCAAAATTGTTGCTCAATAATTTAAAGAAAATAAATAAAGTATTAGATACACATAACACAACACGTACATGATGATAGGCTTGTTATTCTTTAACAAGAGAACCAAAATTCAAAAGATGGTTGTCAGTGCAGCAACCAACTGCGAAAAAAAGAGACATACTGTTGTTATGTTATCTAAGTTATCTCTATAACACAAATATGAGGATAAACAGTGCACCCACATATCGACCTGTGCTTTAAGACACACTCTTTATACATTTGAATGGGTTGTTATCATTTCAAACTTGCGATAAATAAAAGCTATAGCATAATTTTGAAAACTGAGTTGCTTCTAAGATTATGCAATAGCGTACAAATTCAGTACCGTCAGCGCTTTGATTAACCATGGAGGCATTATTGTAGTTGCAATAATAGACTGGACCGGTTATACACTGTGATAACTAAATTAAAAGGAAAAGGTAATATGAAGTTGTAAAACCAAAGTTTGCATTAATTTTAAACAGCGAAAAACAAGCTGTTGCCCCATTAAGTGAGAACAATTGTTCCGAATTAACAGTGTTAACGCATCGATATTTAACGTGATCTGAAATAATGATAATATAAAAACTATGTTTATCGCACTCCAAAACGTCATACTGTTACGATGACAATTGAAATAGAAAAAACACAAACGTGTATGTACATGTTCGCGCATACATGAGATAAACAGTTGCTTATTGGGAAAAACAACAACAACAACATATTGCACAGCTTTGTTATGCTCCCCGAAATATTTTTGGTGGAGCATATAGTTGCCAGTTTGTAGTTCCTTCCTTCCTTCCGTCACATTTTTTGACAGTTTCTCAAAGCGCCTTTAATACTTTACCGATCTCTTTCGTATTTGGCGTGTAGGAACCTTGAATGAAACTCTACCTTTTGATGAGGTTTGAGGTCACTGAGTTCAATGTCAAGGTCACCAAGGCTAATAATAATAGATTTTCCTTCACACTTTTGTTACAGATTCTCATAGCGCCTTCAATACTTTACCGATCTCTTTCATATTTGGCATGTAGGTACCTTGCATGGACTTCTACCTTTTGATGACGTTTGAGGTTACTGGGGTCAAGGTCAACGAAGCTAATAATAGATTCTCTGTCACACTGTTCACAGTTTCTCATAGCGCCTTCAATACTTTACCGATCTCTTTCATATTTGGCATGTATATACCTTGAATAGACCTCTACCTTTTGATGAGGTTTGAGGTCCTTGAGGTCAAGGTGAAGGTCACCGAGGCTAATAATAGATTTTGCAGGTGGTTCTTATCACATAGATTGACAAAGCGCATCATCGGGGAGCATCCATCAGTTTCACTGATATTCTTGTTTATTTGTTTCGTCCAGCAAATACAACGGAGACGAAGTTGGTTAAATTAATATGCATTAATTCATCAATGTGCTGTACGAATAGAGAATAAAGGCTATAATTCGAACGTAAGTGAAATACAATTAAGTGCAATACTTATGACCTTAATTGATGTTTCTTGTTTGTTTAAGGACATGCATTTAGCCGCACAGAAACTTGTTAACCACGTATGCAATACTACATGTATACATATAAGAACCTAAGGTTCAAACTAGCATTTATTTACAGCATATAACAACACATATTAGACATTTTGCATAAAAGTTATCGTGTTTGGAAATATACAACTTATAAAATATTCACCCAAATACTACTTCAGAATTCTAATGTGCATTTTGATCGTACGATTCTTAAAATCTTACTAATAGCAGCAGTGTGACATATCTAGCTATGCATACAATTTAAGTCGGTCTGAATCGAGTAATGGGCTTTTAATGAAAATTGTTATATTGCACCAGTCACATAGTTGTAACCAAGCGACCATTCATCTAATATGTAAGCCTTAGCCCAGTATTGAACTTGCAGTTTACTGCAGTCAGAAAAATATGAAAGGCCGATGTTTCGTAACTGTTGTCCAAGCACGTTGAAGGTGTTTATACGATATCAGGTTTGACAGTGTGTAGCCAATGTGATATTGACGAAAGAACTTTGAAATATATGACAAGTTTGGATCTCTTTCAAATACAACGTTTTTTCAATGCATCAAATGCACTGTTTAATCAAAACTTTGATCAAAATGACTACAAACTAAAAAATATGGCTAACAAATCTTACTGCTAGACATTTCCGACCGTTTCGGTTTCAGCGTTTTCGACACCGTTTCATATACAAATTTTTCATTATATTTAATGATTTTTTTTTCAGAGCAATAGCAGTTGTTTTAATATTATATAGCGAGTACAATATGTACAGTAATACATAATACGCGTTTTTAAAGCAAAATCTGTATTTAACATTTCGTTTTTCATAAACTGTATTCGCTACGAGATATTTTTGTTGAGAGCTGTAAGGCATACACAACTGAGATTAAATACTCAAAAGAGGTTTTATGGATTTAAACTTTCGATACAATATCATTATCAATTAAAACCTTTGGAAATATGAACACAATTAATAGTAGGCATGTTCTTCGATATTTTGTGTCCTTGTTTGTGTTCGTATATTGCTATTAGCAGTGTTTTTGCGGTAATTGTTGTTAGTTTGTTTATTGATTGCATCTCTATTATATTAGAAGTTAAGTATGAAACATATAATTCATACTTTAATTTTCCTTCAAATGGTATTGCAGTAATGGTGTCTCCTTTTTCTGGTAATGCCCTTATTTTTCGTTTTGTTCTTAAGCTCGAAATGAGTTCATCTATCGATAGCCGACGCCACAAATTATTTCGCTCCTCACTTATGCATTCGACCAGAAAAAGCATCTGACATTCTGATCGAAAACAACACGTGTATTCTAAGTATTGAATACAAATTGCACGCAATGCGATTATTGAAGACTGGTTGATCGATCTTATAGGAACATAAGCTCGTTACGCACGCATAACACATGTATAAAAGAAGCATCACAACACATAAACGAGCATTTGCTCTACCATAAAATTTACTCCATCTTTATTGATAAACCATGTTTGCGAAGAGCTTCACATTGGTTTAAAGGCACGACCCTGTGTGACAGGAATTTGAATGTTTTCCGAACTCAGAACTATATGTCTACCGGAGGTCATCTTCTGTGATGAAATTTGAATAAGATAAATGAGTAAACCTGTCATAAAAGCAATTATTTGCCACAATTGATAATGAGAAACCGGGATCATATACCTTTTATGTATTAAGACTTATTATGTAGTGCATATTCATTTGCAATTTCATTTCTATATAATCAATGTAGTTTGGGAAATGTTGTAAAGTTTCATTATAATGTGATATCGGTCGTTAAAAGATATCTTATCATCAATAGTGTTAAGACTTAATGTCCTTGAAACAATACAATAGTATCTGATAATGTATTTCGAACATTTGCCGAAATCAATTGAACGCAAATCGAGAATTTCTGAAAATTGTAAGCGTACAAAATCTGATTCATTTCACCAATTTACAACATGAACTTCTATGACCAAATTTTTGTTTCTTTACATTTACTTGTTCTGTTGTTTTAAATGCATCTATAAAAACGGTTTTTAAACAAAGGAAATGCAAATATAAAAAGTCGATGACAATAATTGTTCGTTTAAAGTGTTGGTATACATTTATGACTTAGCTATAATCTATAATCTACCCAAATGTGGATATGTTATTTCATACTTTTATCCACAATTATTCAACATGCCAGTGAAAAAAAAAATCAGAACGTTCGATTTGTGCAATGTATACATATACGAAGGACACAATTTTCGTTGTGATGTTATAAAACTTAAGGTAATTGCTTTGAACCACTTGAATTGTAATTCGTTCGAGTCCAGCAATACTCGTATGTTTAAATTGATACACTAATAAATGGCCTGCTTACGTGCAGAATGGTTCAATAATATTTCATCAGCACGAAGGTCAGAAATGAAATGAATTACAAGATACCGGATAAAAAAGCATAACAGAAACAAACATGATTTTATTCAAAGACAGAGTATCATCTTTGTTTGCTAGTATAAGGTTATACATATTATTTGTAGGTATCATACTAGTGACACATATATGAATACGTGTTGTTTTCGTGTATGTATATGTTATAATCGTAATATAATCACTATGAATAATCAACTATAGTTTAAGGTTGAATGCTCTTTACAACGAGTATATAACTTGAACATGTATGTGCTTCGGTTTTGTTGAATGGGCTTGTTAATTTGCGTGTTTAAGTATTTATTTAAAATGATTTCCATGCTTTTAGAGTTGTGTTATATTAAATAGCAAATTAACTGTAAAATAGTGTACATACATCAAACTATAGCTAATTTTAACCCATGACTGAATACTGTCAACAAGAAAATCTCATATGAGGAGGTAAGAACGCTTACCATCGCGAAGAAACATGATGCATCCCAGAAAAGTGGCGTTAAAACTGCAGATCCCAGGAAATGACTCCCGCCGGAGTCTGCTGTATTGAGACTTGCAAAGCTTATGAATCTACAAATTAAATACCTATAAACAATGGAAACACACAATGCTACGATAACCAACTTCTTACAAAGTCCCTGTCTCAGAAAGAACTCAGCTGGTGAAATAGAATATGACTTTGGACCCGAGTCAAGTTTTCAAACTCTGGCAGACCAGCCTGAATGCTCCACCAGCCGGAAATAAAAGGCTCTTAGACAATAAACCTCAAAGTGGAGCACGACGGAAACGCATACTTACGTCAACACCAATGCGATGAATAAAACACATTTAAAAGAGACAAAGTAAAATAAGTCCACATACTAGGGTTAAAATGTGATTAATATGGGATAATAGGACAGAGAGGCTGTTATTTATCATTTAATAGTACTACATCAGTAACTTAAACAGTTTTATGGAGCTCTTATTTATCCCTTCAAATTCTTCGAACTATAAAAACAACATGATTTTGCAACAGACTGAGGAATAGAACAGCTCGTGTCAAGTATGGTAAAAGTATGGTAAAACGTATACATATGTTTTTGTATATAGTTGTATAGTATTTCTTACCCTGATCTTTAGTACTGAAACAGTATCTTCATTTTATTGTTAATCATCAGTGAGCATTATGTAAAAAAATCAACTCTTTGCAGCTAACACGCATCAAAGACCTTGTATGACTGGTATTTAAAATTATTGCACATATTGTTATTATCGTTTGATTGTATGTATCATTTAAAACATTCTTTAGTAGAATGTTTTTTACGGTAGAAATTTAGAAGCATGAAAATGTTTCCAAGTTTTCACAACTGCTCAAACTAAGCATTGTGAATTTTTTTAAAATGTTATTGTGTATCATTCATAAGTGTCTATCGGTGTTTTTCAAACCTCTAATATCGATTTCATACATAAAATTTTTGGAAAGCCTGACTATGTTTAAATCTTTAACTTCAGCAATAAGAAATATATATCTTGATTTCGAGGTTTGTTAATTTGTATTTGGAATAACTTATAGTACGAATTATTTATTTATTACAATATCTTTGAAATGCACATAAGTAAACTGTTATGAAATCTATTGTTTTGATATGTAGTCCCCATTTAAATTAGATTGTCTTCACTGGTAAAATGGTATTTAATAAAATGCCAAGAAAATACTGTATATATTGGTATTGCCATTTGCTTGTATATATATAATCTATTCATTAACATTCTATAGCAGTACTGCAGTATGCTATTTTAACATAGTAGAGCTTTGTAGAAATTTAGAAGAAAGGAAATGTATACAAGTTTTAATACCGCGGCAACTAAGCATTGTGCATTTTGTTTCATTGTGCCAACTACGTCTATCACTAATAAGCGTCTGTGAGTGTTTTCTCAAACTACATTTTCATCATTGTTTAAGTGATTTTTAATTGCTAAGAAAATACTGTCAAGAGCATATAAACGTTAATACTTATTGGGTATTGCCGTTTACTTGTTTATAATTGTAAAAGCAGATTATTCAACAGTAGGCTATTGTACAGTAAACAATTAAGAAATATGAAAATGAATCAAATGTACACATGTACGAGTGTGAGAATTTTGTTTCATTAATATTTTGTATTATTCATAACCGTTTATTTTCCAGTTTTCTGATATCGTTTGAATACATAAAGCCTGAAAATGATTACATCTTGATAAATGAACTCTGCAAATAAGAAAGGCAAATCTTGATTTTGAACGTTATTCTGATTCTGATTTCTATCTCCAGAAACTTATATTTAAAATTATTTATTTATTGTTTTTATTGTTTTCATAGAATATCCATTTGATCTTTGTTTAAATATCTTTAAACATGATTATATAAAGTGTATTATTATGTAATCTTGTTTTGATATGAAGTTCCAATTTAAATTACATATTTTGTGCAAATTGTTAAAAGCATGAATTTGATACTCTTACTGTGAACTAAAATATATCAAACAGTTTAACTAACTTTTATCACTGACCGCTGATCAGGCATCACATCTGGCATAGAGCACAGTGAGAGGGTAATTAATTACCCCAGAATCAAGATTCTGTCAGTGTGTGGTCATTATCAATGTGTTCAGGGCAACTCATGCTGGTTTTATAACTGACACTACCTGGCTGAGTAAGCTGAGTGGTAAAAAGTTACAGACTGTTAAAGTTTTAAGACGCAACTTAATCAACTATGACATGTATCCTTGCTAAATTATATTTTATTTTTTGAAACCGCACCCTATCGCGAATTACACTGTCGGCTCCATGGAAAAGTAAAAACAATACATCCTAAATCATCCATGTTACCA
The DNA here is from genome assembly GCF_020536995.1 of Dreissena polymorpha. Classification (NCBI taxonomy): domain Eukaryota; kingdom Metazoa; phylum Mollusca; class Bivalvia; order Myida; family Dreissenidae; genus Dreissena; species Dreissena polymorpha. Next base: position 79,109,376 of record NC_068364.1, read on the forward strand.
CATCACTATACAACATGCATTTGCATGGCGTCGAAATAGTGAGGTTTGAACCGCTTCCAACATTATTTTTACATGTCAAGAGATCTTTACGTAAATCAAATATACTCAAAAATATAAAAACATATACAGTCCTCTGTATTACCAGTTGTTCTTGTTTGTGTTTTTTAATTTGGACGCTTTTTTAGGAACGGTATGAGCATATGTGAAAGAGCTTATATCATTTCTTATGCTTAATGTTCTAATTGCTTAATTCGTATGCACTTATAATGAAAGAGCAATGCCCAAAGAGAGAAAGAGCACAAAATATAATATCGTAAATCCTCTGCTGGTTTTAGTACGAGTACCAATTAGTAGGCCAAAACCTTCGAAAAATGCGTTTAAATATAACAGTAAACTAACCAAATTATAATTGGTATTGTGAATTAACTTATTCTGATATATTGTACATGGTCGCTGTTTACTGCTTTAACATAAACGCATTAGTTTGTACTGAACCACATGGATCTTTAAGAAAAATACTCTTCATATGATAACATTATACAAGGGATACAACTGTCAAATTTCCATCACAACACCACGGTCCTAACACAAGCACAAACATCGCTTTCAGAATTAATTACACCAAATAAACGGTACACCAACAGCCAAGACATTTATCTTTCAGAAAATAATAAACCTGTGTCCAAATTCAAAAATTGCTGAGTTTCTCATTAAACTTCCGTTCAAACAAAACTATTTACACATTTACGATTGTAAAGATAGGTATATTTCGAAAGATATATGGTATGTCTTTTAAACTTTAGCTTGCGCGATTTCTTCCCTGTAACATGTTCATTTTGTTCAAAGCATTATAACACCATGCCTAGATCATTTTTTTCAGTAAATGACTTAGGACAAAATTGCAAAAGGCATATGCATAAAAGAGTGTTTAAGTATTTTCTATAAATTTATTCATAAGGAATGTTGCATAAGGTTTAACACATAATTATATGTTATGAACGATTAGTTAACGCTAAATATTATCTTTATGGCACCGTACACTGAGCGCATCTAAATACTGTCGCGGTATAGTGTACATTGTTTCCTTAATATTTGAAAAATTGGCATCGAATAATAAGTGTCAATGTCGTCTTAAAGAAACGCAAGTCATGATTGTGATTGCAAATCTAAGGAACAAAAGTCATATGTGCAAAATGATGTTTCATAGATTGATTACTCTATCTTTGTTAAATATCTTATTTTTGGCAAACGTACGACCTTAATACATCAGTAAAACCCTCTCCCAATTTCTTTTAAACATGGTTGATCATGTTTTTTATTTGTTCATTTCACATGGCTCCTCAAATGTTTCATTTGTGTGCAAAATTTATTAAAATAGTATAAGTAAAATAAAATAAGTACTTTTCGCAATATTTCTTATTTTGAACTTAAACTATTTTTGGAATGGCTGGTGAAAGGACGAATGCATTGACACAAAAATTAAATGAACACATAGTCGGTGTGTATTTTTGAACTGTATGAGGCATTTCCGAGCCTGAAGCTGCAATATTTATTACTCGGAGATATCCCCGCTTCACTAACCAATGTACGTACGTCGAGCAAAAAATTTGAGTCGAATTCTAAATTAAAGCTGCAATATCCAGCTTTTTAGTTGTTACTGATATTTATTCAATTGGTGAATGGTCTGGTGTTTGTGTGTGTATTGGTGTTAGTAGAGCCGGAGTACCCTAACTCACATGCTTCCCGGAACAGTGATTAAAACCGGCTCGTATGGTGAGATTCGCATTTACCAACCAACGTGATAACCGAACAGTCGGAAAACATAAAGCCACATAATTATACAATTTATCACAACTTCACAATCATAACCTATGTTGTTGTTCTAACAAAATAAATTATGTTCCATTTTAAGTGATATATATAAACTGTGGTTACCTGTGGTTTATAATGAAATAACTGATTAATAACTGATAATTCATCGTTTAAAACTGTGAAACATATCGGTTTATTTCAGTATTTTACAATTTAATTATTCACGTAATTTATTTTTTTTAATTACGTGATTATTTTGAGATAATTAAATTATTATTTTTTGAGAAATTCTCCAGTTAAACATCTCCTCCAGTTAAACATTATTAAAGAAAATATGTTCGTTCAGTAGCGTAACTATTTTATTATTCAGTCACAATTGTATAAAATAAATACCATAACGAATGGGTGAACACATCGTTTAAAATCTTTTCTCTGATAAATTGTGAATTACCATCAACAATCAATTATCCGAAACCATGAAATACCCTTTCTGCACTTTTTGTACAACTACTAGGAAACGCCCACTCAACTTTATGGTACACTGTAAAACCTGAACATAAACAACTGTATTGGAATAAGTTATTTAAAGACATCAACAGTGTAAGTTTCACAAAGGCGCTCTCTACTATAACATACACACATAAAACTTATGTATTATGACATGCGATGTTTTGGATTTCAATAATTATAAAATATTATAGTGTCTGTGAATGTTATTGTGTTGCAATTAATTTGATTTTCTCTTAAAAATGCAATTTGAGACCTTCTGAGAATAATTACCCTATTTATGATAATGCCTTTACTCTTTGGCCTTGTTCAGTCAAATATAAATACAAGAGCATTGAGTTATTCCAACAAAGTAAAAGAAAAGATGTGGCGAATACGGGCTGTCGAAGGTAAACCGCTCCGGATAACTCTGCAAAATGTGTGTTGTTATTTGTTTGCTTTTGTAGCTGTAATTAACTCCAGAGATATTTCGAATACAACTTCGGAAGATTCGTTTCTTCGGCGACAACCTTTGACAGAACAAGACATCGTCGCTTTATTCAAAGATCACCGCGACGGTAGACTGTGCGCTCAAAATGATATCTGCCAAAACCGAACTGAAATGGCAAGTGTTTATGTTAACTCCAACCCGACGCCCTGCTGCAAAGGTAATGATTAATTCCTTAAAATAGTAATGCTTAACAAATAATTATAGTAATAATAATAATATTATTATTTTCATTATTATGAATGACAAAAATGAAAAAAAATAGAATAAAATAATACTACAAATAATAATAATATAGTAATAATAATATTAATAAAAATAATAATAATAATAATAATTATAATAATAATAATAACAATAATAATAATAATAATAATAATAATAGTAATAATAATAATAACAATAATAATAATAATAATAATAATAATAAAAATAAAATAAAAATAAAAATAATAATAATAATAATAGTAATAATATTTATTATTATTATAATTATAATGATAATCATAATTAGTAGTCGTTGTTGTATTAGTATTATTATCATTATTAGTAGTAGTATTAGTAGTAGAAGTAGTAGTTGTAGTAGAAGTAGAAGTAGTAGTAGTAATAGTAGTAGTAGTAGTAGTAGTTGTTGTTGTTGTTACTGGTGTAGTAGTAGTAGAAGTATAGAAGTATAAGTAGTAGTAGTAGTAGTAGTGGTAGTATTAGCAGTAGTAGTAGTTGTTGTAGTATTAGTAGTAGAAGTAGTAGTAGAAGTAGTAGTTGTTGTTGTTGTTGCAGTAATAGTCGAAGTAGTAGTAGTAGTAGTGGTAGAAGTAGTTGTAGTAGTAGTAGAAGTAAAAGTAGAAGTAGTAGTAGTTGTAGTAGTAGTAGTAGTAGTAGTAGTAGTAGTAGTAGTAGTAGTAGTAGTAGTAGTAGTAGACGTTGTAGTAGTATAAGTAGTATTAGAAGTAGTAGTAGCAGAAGTAGTAGTAGTAGTAGTAGTAGTCGTAGTAGTAGAAGTAGTGGTAATATAAGTAGTAGAAGTAGTAGTATATAGATCTTTTTCAGTCATGATCGTAATAAAAAACAATCGTTGGGTTTACCTTCCGACAGTTATTTTATGTACATGTAGCGACAACAAAATGGCATATGATTGTTTTTGTCGATGAGTGAAACGTATTTATAATTATAAGCCAAGAACGAAATTAAACTACTGCGTCAAAACTAGCTGGGATGGACGTTGAACTGCTTTGGGCAAACCCTGATCAGAATTGTGAAACTAAAAGAAGCGATGAATATAAAATTATTTAGTGTTTATTTACGGATGTCGGTGTTAAAAAGATCAGACGAGGAATAAATTCAATATGTATATATAACATTTTATGAATATCGTTTATTTGCTTTTTTCACTAGTTATTTTTCTTAATATATATTATTTATTATTATTTCCTATTACAGATTGCTATTGCGACGAAGAATGTGAGTTTTACAACGACTGTTGCTTCAGTGATATGAACACAAAGGAACTTCACGAGCGCGAAAAATGTCTGTATCCACTTTCCGATCAAACACTAGGTAACATCTACACGCACGAAACGTTTTATATGATAACAGCATGCAACGGGACTGTTAATTGTTTTGACTTTGAGCAGACACCATGGGGTGGTCTTTTTCCGGTTTATTCACCAAGCTATCATACAATATACATTAATGAACAATGTGCAGTGTGCAATGGCTTAACAGATGGGAAACCTTGGAATCCTTACATAGTTTGTCACGGCTCTATTGACATTGATGCCATTTTATCTGCCGTAGGTTTAAGAACGATCGCATCCAACTGTTATGTTCACTTTCATTATCCACACGACGACGAATTTACGATATCTAAATTACAGTGCTATAAGAAGAGGCGCGATTCGTGTCCAGATAAAGTTGAACTGAATCCAAACCATATGACTGTGTTTGAGGAATTGGGTCTAGACTATGACACCGTTGTCGATCTGTGCCACAGTTCGTTAGAGTTTGTATACATCCAGCAGAGAAAATCAGGAGGGTACAGATACTTCAAGAACATCTTCTGTTTTCTATGCAGTGGGGCTCCTTTACCGAACAAAACATGTACACTTGAACTCGTAACAAAATTTGGAAAATTTGATTTTGCAATGTTGCTTGCAGGAAAACCCGGTGTTTTGAATCCAACAATCACTCCGAGAGAAGCCTGTACGGTACATGACGACAACAAAAGTGTATGTACAAAGTTAGAATCTTTAAAATGTGTGAAGAATATGTTTCTAATACTTAAAAGAATCTATAAAAGAATCTATGTTACAAAGTAATTTTATGAATATGTGCATGTGTACATGGTCCCATATCTATGTAGTATTTTATAGTTTCATGAAAAGCAATGTTACCTGTTTGTCAACCCCTGTGGCGTTTATGCATAAATTATGTGTATTTTCCCGACAGTTCATACACCAATGAAATGCAGAAAAATTATATTCATTTCTTATAATTACAAAACAACATTATCCTAAATCTGAAATTCTATCGTGGTAAGGGTATTAAAAATCCTTTTTAATCTACCGTATGAATCTATTTTCAGTTTCGGTTTCATCTTCGTCAAACGGGTATTTTGTTGAAGTTCGCCCATTAAATATATGTATAACGTCATTTCGCTATTGACCAATAAAAAACAACGCCATTAAGTTTCGCGCAAAACATAACGTCAATTTGGCAACTTGTATATGACCAGAAAGTAGCGTCATGAATATTTTCGCTTAAATTTGCATAGGAAGTGGGTTCATCGGAAAATGAAAAAACTGTCACGTGAACAAATTATCCAATCAGAATGCAGCACTCATATGAATGTGACATAACTTGTTATTGTTTCCCAATAGGCCGTAAAGATTTTGATGGTAACAATCACAGAATACATGCTAACCAGAAACCTTAGCTAGTCAGTGATTTGCGACAAATACAACTAGACCACTAGCATTCCATTTTTTTATGCAAAACTAAAATTTACATGTCCTTTTATTACCATTTTATAAATGTGCGTGTATAGTTGGAGCAATGACTCACACATTGAATACACATTTATGTCAATCTTTTTTTTGCAGAATCTGTCAAATTGTCGAGTACTTCATTGCCCTGTCGGTCAGGTCAGGAGCTCAAAAGTGGAGTGCTTTCATCTATCAAAGCAATGGATGGTTGGGCGAGTGTGGATGTTTGTGAAACTTGTATTACAAGAACCGATCAAGTTTTCACCGAATACTAATATCAGCAATGTGAAAGATTATTTGAAAGTGATCGATTTTCATATCGAAAGCGCCCTTCGATGGAATATTGCAAAAAGTTATTTTAATTTCATTGTGAAAGATAACTCTGTAGTGATTGACTTTTTTGCCCTAGAGTTGACTTTGCAAGTCGACATGTTTGATCCAGCAGAATTCTTGAACGAATTGAAATTGTACTTAAACGAAAAATGGCTTGTACGGTTTAGCAACTTTTCAGAAATGTGTTCACAAGAATTTACGCCATACCATTTATCCACTCTTTATGATTTTCTCCAAACATCACATAAAAATGGTGAACGGGCGTTCATGCACGAGGTTTATAACTTGATTCGTATCGACCATGGACTCACATTATATGCATCTAACCCCTTAGTCATTAATAAAAGCTTTTTCTGCAACTTGCTGCAATTTTCAAAAGACGAAGTTCAGCTGCTTCATTACGGTATGGCTGTGTACATTATCGAGTTTGACAAATATTTCGGTGACAATGAATTTGTACTCTTTGATGATCGGGGAAAGGTTTCAGTCAAAGTTTGCTTGGAACAGCTTCCATTCAAAAGAGTGGATAACGATGCAATTAGTTCCATGAGAAAGGCGATACATAGCTCTGTACATATCTGCGGGTTGGTGATAGTACACATTGCTTTATGTTTTTGAAAAAAAGGACGATGACACCGGCCTTCGTTACACCACTGCTATACACATAGGTGTATGTATGACAATAAAAGGCAAGTACACGTGGCGATAAAATAAATAATTATAATCTTCTTCAACTACTTTCAAATACAACATACCAGTTCTTATGAGCTAAATGTGTATTGAGCCACAGTAAACTTCACTTTGGATTAAAAAAATGTACTTACACATGGTTGTGGCTTTAAAATGTATGGTTTGTTTCTTGCAAGTGGTAAAGATATTTTCATGATATTGTTTAACACAAACTGGATCAGACTTTATTTTACTATTTTATATCCCCTTGTAAATGAACCTTGTATAAATTTAAATGATGCATATAAGTTTGTGTACGTAGTTGTGTGCATTTCTATTGACCTTTATCGATGCTAAAGGGGTCTTCACCGTGTTATTTCCATTTTAGAGTAAGTTGTTATTCGCTAAAACTGCATAAAATAATAAATAAAAACAAAACATAATGTACTTGGGAATGCATGTTCAGTGCTTTGTTGGGGTTAAAAAATTGTGTTCTTATAATTTCAGAGAATAAATTAGTACGTTTCGATTCGACAACAAAACACGGCCATATAAAGCGTGCTATCAATTTATAAGTGTTGGATGTATGCCCTCGTGTGAACTACCAAATTTTGCGTACCACGATTGGTGTTTTTTGTGACGCACAGATATGCCGAATGATACATTCTTCCATGCTACAAAACAACGTAGAGTTTGACTTGCTCCGACCAATGCCGTTCAAAACCATGACGCCACTGAAAACCACATGAAGTCAATTTATTCCAATATTTTAATATTGTATATTTTTTAATTAACTGTTTTTTCTTCTGTAAACGATGTATAATTGCAGATAATGTAGAAAATTGCGCTGATTTGCAATTAATTAAAAGCAATTAAAAGAAAACGTTACAGAAGAGATACTTTAGATTGAGAAGCAATTTTCTTGGAATTGCAGTTGATGCAGTTTGAGTAGGGTGGGGAGGTAAAGGAGCTATTGGGCGGTCGAGGAGTTTGATGGAACATGTATTACATGATTGCTTACCGCGCATTACATGTTCTGATTCTATGTAACAAACACATGTTAATATGATTTATTTTACTCTACTAACTAAGCGGCCGGTTCTTACCCATGAACACAGTATCCTCAATAGTATCCTAGTGGATAACGCAACCTAGGCGTACAGGTAATAGCATGACTTTTATTATGAGGACCTTCATGGAAAGATGAATGTTATATGGGGCATTATTGTTTCCATACATGACGTTACCCTAAGTTACCACTCCAGCTTTATATGTTGCCATTTGTTATTAAGAATATCATTAAAAAACTTACAGATCAAATCATTATGAAAGGGTAGGTACATTTGAAGGTTACAGTTGAAAGACTTGATAAACTGTTAATGTTATTTTCAGTCGTCCTCTGTCACATTCCCGAAATTGTAAATTTTATACAAATAAATTGTCATACTAAATAATAGTTTTCCAAATTAACGTTTATCAAACTTGTCTTACGATAATAGATAATTTATCATGTACGCTTTACTTGACGCTTTATATAGTTTCGTTGTCGGTATTGCCAGAACTTCAAACAAAGTCATAATGTATGAGCTTTTATAACAAACTCACTGTTGATAGTCTTCAAACACAACATCCGTAAAAGAATAAATTCTATGAAGATTATTAATATAATACGCAGCCTGTAATATTTGGTAAATTGTAAGCTTCACTACAAATTGACAGACACATTCAAATCATTTTGCGATTCATTTCAGCGCTCTCAAATCCACAATATGCTTCCCAAAATGTTTTTAGGTCAGTCATTTTCGAATAAATATAATATTTTCTAAAGTCGCCATGGGTAGTTTTTGATTGAGCCGGCGTGACTTGTTTATAAACATGAATACATCTGTATAATACATGTGGTATTACGTTTTTGGTATACACAGACTAAATTGAGTTTGTTTTTGCTGTGAAGGACAAAGTTCATGTACGGTATGTTGACCTGAAGAGGCTCACATGTGCATAATAAAAAACCTGCATTTATCCGTAAGCCTGTGTGACAGCGCCTCATCATATTGATTATTTATGTTGGAGTGTTAAATTACACGATAAATTTGAATACATAGGTGAGGCATTAATATACGGACAGACGCGCAAGAAACACCTTATTGTCATCTAATTAAAATGTGGCCAAAGCGCTATCTCATTAGGCTTTGATCTCACAGACCAAGGCCTTTTAATTCGGAAAGTATTGGTAAAAATGTCAATCTTTAATTTGCCACATACCACTTAATGTTGCGAAACCTGCTAATGGTAGACTATAATACAAAATTAAAAATAAGTGTACAAATATTTTATGAAAATTATCCCCGTCTTGGGATTGTCTTAAACCACACAAATCAACACTCAGATAAGCCAATTTCCATAAAGTACACATTATATTTGCTAAAGGGCATACGTCTTGTCTAACTGTTGAACAGAATCAGAACTTAAAATGCAGTATCTCAATATGAGCTATACATATGCAGTACTGAAAAGGGCAGTCAAAACAATAAAGTATTGCGTACGTTTCTAAATGTTTAAACAATTAAAAGGAACATGTATTACATGACTGCTTACCGCGCATTACATGTTCTGATTCTATGTAACAAAAAAAAATGTTAATATGGTTTATTTTCCTCTACTAACTGAGCGGCCGGTTCTTACCCATGAACACAATATCCTCAACCATAGATTATTATATTCAGTTACAGCAGAAATGTCCATTGGGTAATTTACTTTGTACTTCGAAAACTTTATATCGACGCCAAAATCTGATCTTACTGTGTGACTTGGCAACCATGTCAGTGTATAAACATGTAAATGGAACGAATTGATAAAGGTTACAAGGTAGAAACATTTTTTACAACCTTTAGAGGACCAAAGCAAAACTGGCCAGTAATATGTAATATCTATAATTTTGATAGCATTTATTTTATTTATATATTATCATGCAAGCTAATTGGAAAACAACATGCACTTTATGTTGAATAGACACACAAAACACAGATGCAATTGAGAGTTTTTAAAAATCAAACTCATTTGCGCTAAACACATGACAAAAGTAATCCGTCGAGATAGAAAAAGAGTATTCGTACTATATATTCTTCATATTTGATTGAAATACAGTGTAATTGTCTTCGTAAATGGATATTTATTTAAATGTTTGCAGTCACAAATAAACATGAAAAATTGGCAATAATTAATCTAATCACAGGAAATAAAGTTTTTACAATAATTGTACTGGCATCAGCCATAACAATTCATTTCGAATGTAATGCTGGCTGGATTTTAACAAACTTTCTGCTCGAAATGAGTCAAATCACTGCGCATTCCTTGGTATACGCGTATGTTAAGGTTAACAATGTATTGTTAATAAGCAAACATTTAGTATTACAAACATCAAACACGCTAGAAATACACGTGCACGTGGATCACGATTTCAGGTGCAATACCTACACGTTTAGCAATCAAAAAATGCAAATAATTGACATGGTCATGTCCCCTTGATAACATAAAGGTAAATGTATGTGTGGTTGTCAATATAAAACGGTGCCATGTAGGTTGTTACATCCGATATAGTTTGTTCTTCAGGTGCAAATGCTGATGTCTCATGTGCGGATGTGAATGTCTTAACATGTCAGTCTTTGCGTGCGCAAGTTTGCATTTAACATATACGCGTGTGCGTCTCTTTCGTTTGTGCATGTCTGTTTTGTACGTGTGCGCATGAGCACGTCTTTCACATCCACACGTATGGGTCTCTTGCTTGTGTAAAGCATTGTATGTTTTGTACGTGTGCGCATGGGTAGGTCTTCAAGTTATTTAGTACATTTATAATTTTAGGTATGGTTTGAATGCAAGTATATAATCCTATTGTATAAAACATATAAATATTTTATAATTATGTCACTATGGAAATTGATTGACTTGCTTCAATTGACTTGAGGTTATGCCAGTACCATGCTTTTTAATAATCTGTTATGTATGTTTCTCACTGTAATTCTACAATTTGATTGATAAATTAACTTATAATTTGCATTTCCATGTAATTTCTTTACTTTGTGTTCCTATGCTTACTTGTTACAGTGTATATTGTTATGTTTGTTTTGTGAATTAAATCGGTCAAAAGTTATTCATAGCTTATGTTTATAATGTTTGTAAATCATACCGACAATTAATAATTATTGATTTTATTTCATTTGAATCGTTTTTATGTGTTTTTATATTTTCAATAGGAAAATATTTAAAGGAATAGTTTAATTGGAAACTATTTTTGACGTGACACAATCAGTAGTTATTCGGTCGTCAGAAATGCTGTGTACATGTAGGAGACCCGACCAAAATATTATTTTATGTCAATTAATCATGTGTCTTTGAAAAAATGTGTTCACTGCATAAGTTAAAGTGAAGCAGGATAAATCGAAAACATGGTTGGTGCCGAGATGGAGAACGTTTATCTGGTTTGGCCCGAAAAAGAAAAAGCTAAAGCTCGCCCTATTTTATTTTTTCTAAGCCTCACTGGATAAACATTCTCCATCTCGGCTCCAACCATGTATTCCCTTTAAAACCATCAATTGCCACCATACTATCAGCACTTACACGGATAGACAATCAATGGCAATTTACTATTACAAAGACTAATGTATAACTTTTCTATTCATTTAAGTAAATGCTGTCATCATTCTGTTCGAGTTTATATACATGTATTAAAATGACTTATTGTAGGTCGCAGATGCATTACAAATGAAAAAAAGAAAGAACAGTCTCCAGTATCGAGCAATGATCGTACATCAGATTTCCGTTCACAGTATACATAGGCATCTAACATTACAACTCTCTTCAATTAATCATTATTTTGCTTTTAGATTTAAAAAGTCTTAATGTTTATGAAAGGCAATTTATTTTTAATGCCTTTCTTACTATAATTTGATCCACCGTTGTTGACAGTTCTGAATATAAACTCACGTATCGCCTGAACTGTTGAGAAACTACAACAGCGATTGTTTTACACATGATTCGGCGAACTCTAAACAATATTTGATGCTTCAACTTGTCATAATTATCATTTATTTAAAAGCAGTTAGCGTGTATTTTCTGCTAACAATATGTAACGGTAAGGCATGTTTAGAGAATACATATGTAATAAAATATATATTAAATATCACGATTAAATACTTAATAATCGTATATTAATAGTTAAACTATCGATTATGTGTTTTGTAATAATACATGTTGCAACTTTCCGACTTATAACACTATAGTTGTTTGTAAAACATCTAAATGTTTCAAATGTATTTGATGTATTTGTATCAGACATGACAGAGGCGGAAAACGAGCCGACCAGTTTTCAGTCCAGATCTGATGGATGTTGGCATGGATCATGATACAGTGGATTGCTGATGACACAGACGATGATCCTGGCTGTGTGTTTGTGCGAAGCTTTTTGTTTTAGGCAAAATGTTGTAATATTTTGATGGCATTTTTATACCGAGGTACAAATGTCAACTATCATAACACGATGCGTCACGTAGAGGCCAAGGGAGTCAAATATGAGTTGAGTTTACATAAAAATGAATGTAGATGAATAATTTTCCAATGCTCCGATGTCTTGTTTAAATTACTATTACATAGAAATTAAATACAAACCAGATCAACTCATAATACCAAAATGCACATCAAGTCAAAACAGCACACAAGTCTCAGAGCTATGGAAATGTCCTATTAAAAAGTAGGGCAGACTAATGCGCATTTCCAGGACCTAAATCATTAATATACAGGGTCTTTAAATCTAAATGTTCAATTCGCTCCGAATGAAGATCTCTCCCCTCGCGATAATTTCATAAATATCTGAAAGAATCATTAACGCGATATAAAGTCTTCTGACGTAAATGTTTCATTGTGTCTCAAACCTAATAAGGGACATAACGTTTCCTGACTGATATTCTTAAGTATACAGTTTGCAGCCCATGTCATACAATACAATTTTAAAATGCATTGTGCATAAATTCAACAGCACCTGGGCGGCTTAAGAGGCACAGCACAGGGAGATTGGTTAGTTTGCAATAAAAGTAATTATCAGCTTCTCGTATGCAGCAATGGAACAAACGCAGTAAGACCGCCTAAAACGCAAAGCGAATATACTATTGGAATCACCATTGACATCTGCCCTTCGATACAAATTAGTATAATCGCATTTAAATGTTATCAATTGACACTTCATCAACATATACATTATGTTACATAATGCTAAATATACATTCTATATACATACGTGGATCCAAGGCCCCCCTACAATCGCCAAAGTTAAGTCAATTCATTTGATGTTTCACACTTAACTAGATCTTAATCACCTATTTAAACTCATTTTTCTTCTTTTTCGTTTGTAGGCTTATGTACCCAAATATATACACCATCTTGCACATGTTGTTACTCACTTCAGTAACGTCCAGTTCTGTGGTGGGAGCTAACTCTGCATTAAAACATATCAAAAACAAATCCAGGTCAACAATGAAAGAAGAAAGATTCAATGCATTGCATTACTGTTCCTACATAAGGATATTGACAAAGATATCAATGAGGTTAAATACATATATGCGAAGGACACCCTCTCAGGATGTTGTTGCTAAACCCACTGTTGGATAGTTAAGTGAGATTGAAATGAAATCAAAGCAAGTTGTAGCTGACTGTGAGACTGTTAGGGAGTTTCGGACTATGTATTATACTATGTGCAAGTGAGTGATAGATATATAACAAATCCGTTAAATATAATCTCGTCTTCATCTTACTCATTATCTTGCTGAAGGTACAACACTTGTTTTCATGCTCCCTCCCTGATGTATTCGCCACTAGACTGATAACCGTCAGTCTGTTCTTCTTTATAGAATTTTTTCCGGCTATATACATCCGTATTACGTATAAAGTATTCACCTTTTTTGGCATTATAAGAAGGTACTTTGATGATAGTACCCAAGGCGTGACATGCTCGATAAGTGGTTGTCAAAGCCTTCAGAATCACCAAAATCGTGGAGCTGGACCCCCTTGCAGGGCTTTGCCAGCAAATCTTTCAATATCTCATCTAACCAGAAATTCTGGATCCGCCCTTTCTTCATTTTGTGTTCTTGTTCAAAGTGAAAGTGTTAATTTTACTCACTAGCCATGTCCCATTACTAAATATATGAATTACATTTGCTTGTATAAACTTGTGGTAAAGGTTAAATATATCTGCTTTTAATGACCCACATTTAATGCTTATATGTTTTCTCTCTTATCTATCTGACAGAGTAGTTAACACATTGCTTTGTGCTGTACTGATAATATAAATATATATAACTGTTTATATAATAACATTTACTTTAAATTGTACTGCTCTTTAATTGCATACTACACTTTTCAGCATTGTTGACGTGCCTTATGGCAAGAACAAACAGGCAAAGACCAGACAGGAGGAAAATAGTTACGGACTCTCCTATCTGAAGTAGAAGGCTGGACACCGTGTGGTGAAACCGGTCAAATATGACTGCAATAATGGTATTGTATTCGTACTTAATTCAATAGTAGAAATAATAACTGCATATACCAGGAGTGAATTATCTTGTTTGTATAATTATGCTGCGAGTCATGCATTCTTTTGATAATGCTGAATGTAATGCAATATGTTTAACGTTTTTGTATTTCTTCTAAAAACTTTTTAAACTGTACCGGATAATTCGACGTTGTTGACTCTTATAATAATGTTGATGTACGGTAAGTATATTGTTATAGGCCGCAAAGTAAAATTATATTAAATAGAAAAAAATCGCACGCAGTCTATACAAATAATGTTTAATTGATAAGCATTTACTAATAACGGAAAAATTAACAGCTGTAATGTAAGAAGAAATTAATTTTGCCAATTAATGGTTTAATGAAATAGAAACTTAAGCAAAATTTTTTGTCCGCAATATAGTTTAGAATATATTTTATTGATAAAACGTCATATTTTAAGGACGTTTCAAAAGAAAAATATGTTTAAAGAGTAAATTAAACTAACCCGCCACTGTAAATCTTGTAGAAAGTTGTTCGTTATTCATTTAATTTAAAATATCTTACTCATTTTCCATAATACCGACACAACAATATAATATTACTTCTTCAACTGAAAACTTACACATACAGAAACAAACGCCAATAATGACTCAACTGGCCATTCAAACGTAGTATTTTCGTGAAAGTTGTTATTATGTTTCGCCGGTTATAACTAATAAGCTTGGAAGCTTTTACCTGCTCGATTGTTCAATTCAGATTAATATTTAAGTGGTAAGAACGACTTATCAAGTCACTCTGTTGATAGTGAGAACGACTAAGCAAGTCAGTCTGATTAGAGTATGAAATACATACCAAATTGTTCGACTGGGGCAAAGAATGACTTAGGAGGTCTATTGAACAATAATTTAGCAAGGCACTTAATTTGAGGAAGAACAGACTTAGCGAGTCATTCGAAATATAACTTAAAGAATCACTTCATTGTGGGTAAATCAAATCTAATGAAGCAACGCGATTACAGCAATGCGTTTATTAGACAGAAACACGTAGCATGGCAATATAGACTTTCATAGTCAAGTGTTATTGTTGTGTTGTGTTTAAGAACGACTTAGCAAGTCACTGGTTTGCTGTAAGATGGAAATGGTTAAATTACAAACCTCAGATTTCTCCTAGTTATGTCAGACCATATTAAATAAGTGACGTAAGTGTTATTGATTATATTTGTTTACTTTTAAGTTCCATTAACACGCATTATCTGACTGCTCGTTTTGTTGTAAGTCGGTTTCAGTTTATTTGTTTCATATATACTTTACCGTCAACCTTGATAACAATGTTATTTGCATTGAACAAAGCCACGAAATGTAAAAAGTGATTTTATATTATAAGGTACACATCCACTAGAGTAGATATATGTCGTACTGATTTACTGTCAGTTACCTGCACATTTAATACTTACTATACAAAAGGTAGTTTCACATATTATAAGATTAGATATAGTTTAAATATAGAGAAATGATCAAACTATAGATATATTAAAGCATGAAACAAGAGTCTGTTTTTTCCGGCTATGTAATGCATGCCAATATACTGAACACGTATGGGGAAAGCTAAAGCCGTTACGCAATGGCGTCGAATTTATTTCAGTCGTAAATGTTCGTAAGGTCTTGTGCGCTAGAAGTGCTTAAAGGCATAGTTTTACCCCCGTTTTATCCAAACCCACGTCTCCAAATCCAGTGCACATCATCGAAGTGTACTGAAACCTAACTGTGGTGGCAGTGGAGTGACCCAAACACAATGTGATCAATACATATTCAGCAGAAAATGGCAATAAGCCTCTTATCATTATAGAACACACATATTTTCATGGAAATTTGCTTACAACTTATTGCCAATTTTCAAAGTTTTTGCATACCACTATAAACAGCCTTATAAGCCTGGTGCATATGAGTGAAGTGTTTGCCTTAAACAATCAGACAGTTTCACAATGGTTTGCTAGGAGACCCACACCATGCGAGATAATGTCGTTTACAGCATGTTTTTTTGTATATTGAAATTGCAACTTTACTTTTATGTCTTTTTGAAAGGATAAACTCAATGATCATGACACATGCTCGGATGGTCTGTTCATTTTCGTTTTTGCTAACATTGCCACTACCATAATTATGCGAATGCTGCATGCGTTTTTCTGAAATTCTAATTATAAAATGTATGTCATTTACCGATAAACCCGGTTATCATCTGATAACTATGTGCACTTTGGCAAGTGTGAGCTGTGCCAATTTAAGTGGACTTGTGGTTATATATCAAGCAGAAGTGAACACAATACACAACCGTCATGTTCAAGTTAAGTCGCTTTCGTCTAGTTGTCGAGAAACTGATGTGAACTTTCATTCAGATATGATGATGGACCTGATACCAACTATAAATACCAACTTGCATAAAAGATAATCCTAACTAACATTTAAAGTTCAAAATATTGATTATAATTATAATAAAACATACATTATATATGACATATAATATATGTTTTTACATATTAACTAAAAAGAACATCTTAATTTTACTATTCTTAATAAGATTTGAACTTAAATTACTAGTAATATTGTTTAATATTATAATATAGGTGCGTTGTAATCATGTATCATCGTTTCTCCGACACGAGCGTGTTACTCTCATACACATATGATATTTGGAACTCTATTTTGGTTCCTTGTTTTGCCTTTAATTACTTTGGAACATCGGATCGAAAGCAACAACCGTGTAAGTGACCACGTGCTGGAACCATCCGTACACATGTTTGACACACGTTTTTATATCACAGAAAACGAGCGTCTGAACTGGCATCAACGTTGCTCTTCTTAATATGATACAACATTGTTTTGACGATGCATCAGGACATGACTTGACGCCATTTGTACTCCACGGGAACATTAATTAATCCGTATGAAGGAAGACATATTATAATGATATTTAATCAACAATACTTCTTGAAATGAAATATATGCAGCATTCCACATTATAACATTTTATAGAAAACACCAATTCCATAATTAAAAGACGGATCAATTATGTTGGCTTTTAAAACGTTACAGATTGATGACATGTGTATTATATATGGGCGCTGTGTGTGTCCATTCGCACACAAGACAGTATTGAACAATCATACGAAAACTCGTTGTTTGTTCGTGCAATATGTATTAACAGTATCCAGATTAAGATTGCAAATCCAGATTATTTGCAAACTTATTTCTTTTATTTATTGAACAATTGTTATGAAATTTGAAAAATGAAGAGCCGTAACGAATTGTGTTTTATTATTTTATTATTGATTGGTTTTCCTAAATTTGGTGATTTGATTTATGATTAACAGAAAACAGGTTACTGTCCTATCGTTTTGTCATCTAACATGTTCGACAATAATAGCCATTCCTATTCGGAGCATTGATATATAATAAACGATAAGGCAGTTACATATTATCCTATATTTATATGCCGTACGTTATAAGGTATTTAGTGCATAACTATTTTTGAAATGTTGGGCACTTATTAGTCTTGTTTTACCAACAACGCTGCAAAAAGAATAGCAGGACAAGTTTGGATAATTGACTGCTAAGAACATGCAAGTTATAATACAAACCAACATAAAACATATTATCACGTTTAATTAATTTTGATGTTATAATAAAAATATTGGAATAGAATGGTGACACCTTTGTTCAGAATCCGTGTCATTACACTGCTCATTTATCGTCACGTACCATGAAATATACATGTCAACGTGCAAGTTAAAAATTGAAAAGGTAACAAAGTAAGGTTGAATATTAGTAATCGAAGAACACTGTATGTTCAACCAAAACATAACGTTATTACTAATAACAAATATGCATTGATGTTTAGATTTAACCAAATATATCTCATGTGTGTATTGTTATTAAAAAGAATTGTAAAAGGAGTCATTTAACGTCCATTACATTTATTTATCCAGTTATTATGGGCCGTTTTTATTGCGTAGCTGTCTACGATGGAATTTTATCTAAAGGTAATTTAAAATATTATTTTAAAAGCAATTTTAACTTTGAACGCCAGTCGATTAGGAAACATTTTCTTAAATTAAGGAATTTAAACTTAATGCAATTGCTTTATGCTTACTTATAACTTTTGAATTCTTTATGACGGTATCAATAAACACAATTGTTTGAATTAATGTGACAATTAACCTTTATGGGAACATTTAACAGAAACTTGTTAACTTAACCCATTTATGCCGAGTGGACTCTGCCATCCTTCTACATTGGATCAATTTATTTACAAAATAAGAGATGTCTAATATATTTATTTCTATATTTAGCATATTTCCTACAGGAATTCCTTTAAGCAAACAGCGCAGACCCAGATGAGACGCCGCATCATGCGGCGTCTCATCTGGTTCTACGCTGTTTGCCAAGGCCTTTTTTCAGGTCGCTAGGCATAAATGGGTTAATAGTTTTTGTAAGTCTTTTAATTTATTTGTTATATATTCATAATGAAGTCTGCATCATTAGAACGAAATAACTATTTTGTTTGCAATATTTAAGAGCGGCACCGACGATGGCGATGACGACAAGGGGGCTCATAACTTTCTCCCACAATCAGCTGACGCTTGCCTAGCTGTAGTATATGGTGGCTATTCGTTGCCAAAAATCCAGTCATTCTGATCTGTGTAAAACAAATTGTTTCCGGGTGAAATACATATGTGTTTCTTCTTTTGTAAACTCAATTTTAAGGTGTATTTTGAAAACGAGGTTTGTTGATGTAACAATGTACACTCGTATTTATATAAAATAAGATGCACGTTATTAAACTATTAAATAAATATTATTTCTACCAGAGATACAATTCCGAATGTTCATCCTGACGTTCAGGATAAACAATATTCATTTGTGCGCCTACAATAGAACGCTGCCGAAAAAGGCTTTCCACGCGCATCTTTGCACTATCCGATCATCATGATGTAACACAAAACGCACATTTGGGGCATTGTTGGATTTATATAATGATCGAAATTTGTACCACATTTCATGCAATCTTAAATAGGCAGCCATCTGGATCATCAAATCATTAGCCTCTGGTTATAATTACCGGACACGAATACTTGCTTACCTTATATGTCAATCTTCGGTCATTTCCGTATGTATTCGTTAGGTGTCCGTTGCATACGTATATTTAGGTTGCAGACACGTGACTTAACAGACGGCCAATCAGAATTGTACATGTAGACACGTGGCGTTACACAGCCAATCAGAATTGTACACATAACAATTATAAAAGCTTTCGTTGTTTATATCTATATTTATGGACAGTCTGGAGAGTTTTGACAATCGAGTAGAGTAGTCACGCTTTCTTGACGTGGTGGCCATGTCGGCCACCGCCATGTAAAATTGTATTTCATGAACATTAGCAAGCGTTGAGTTAGAAAATATTCAACAGAAATAAATCTCGATGGAAACAGAAATGAACTTTAGTTGTTACTGTGTATTATCAAGGAACAATGTGTAATTACGTTACAATGATTCGGGTATGTAAAGTCTATTCTCACAAGTTTTGAAATAATAGATTTATAAGCTCCGTCCATTTCACCGCCCAATTAACCATCGTAAAGAAACGTGAGCATTCGCTATTCTTCAGTATTATGTCCGTAACGTTTGAAACATAACATTGTTTGAAAACAAATCACAACTAAATCACGAATAATTAATGGATGCGTGGTCTGTCATTAAGACGCGTTGTCAGTCATAATAAGGCGTGATCATTCATCATGAGGCGTTGTCATTCATTATGAAGCGTTGTCAGTCGTTATGAAGCGTTGTCAGTCATCGTGAGGCGTTTCCAGTCAAAACTAGGCGTTGTCAGTCGCTATAATACGTGGTCAGTCGTTTTGAGGCGTTGACAATAATTATGAGGCGTGGTCAGTCATTATATATATATATATATATATATATATATATATATATATACATATATATATATATATATATATATATATATATATATATATATATATATATATATATATATATATATATATATATATATATATATATATATATATATATATATAGTAGTTTATTCACAGAATAAAATTTGCTTGAGAAATTTTGAGAATGCTGCTACTCTAAATACTATACAAACTTTAGAAATTCTACAATATTAATTCATACAACTATACTGTAATGCACTATACTGTACACGTCTTATTCACAGAGTTAAATTTGCTTAAGACATTTTGAGAATGCTGCTACTCTAAATATTATACACACTTTAGAAAATTTTCAAATATTAATTCATACAACACGGTATGCATGCGGACTCTATTGGTGGTTATACATTTTAAAAGTGGCATGTGGTGGTGGCAAAAGCATACACTTTCCAACTGAACATTCAGCAAAAGATCTTAAATAATATAAGAAAAAAAGTCGAGTTAAAATATAAATGAAGATCTTAAAAGTTGTTGAAATCCTCTATTGTACAAGGTATTGTTTCTGACTTGTAATATGTTACAACAGGTCTTTGCTATAGTTCTAATCATATCTGGATGTATAAACAAGAACTTGAGTTTATCAGTATCGTTTACCGAATGAAAGCTACAATTTACAATATTAGCCTTTTCTATTAATAAGTTTATATCATACACATATGTAGGGCATTCTAAGAGCACATGAGATTCTGACTCCACAGCATTAAAACATAATGGACATGCATCTTCTGGTAGATTTTCATAGCGCCCAGTTTCCAGTCTTAACACCGCACCTAAACTTGGCTAAAGCCGATCTATGCGGAAATGGAAGAGTAAGTCTGCAATAATTTTCAACCTAATAATGATCTTTAAAGAGCCTGTATGTTCGTAATTTATAACGTCCATTCTAGCAGACACATATCCTTGTTTAAAAACATATTTGTCAGATCTAATTAAACATTTCACCCAATCTCGTTCACATGCATGCATACTTTTAAACAGTTCGGTCAGCTGGTCATTCCACCATGGTTTGCCTGTTTTACATCTTTTAAAAGAAACATTATTTGGGTTTACAATTCTATAAGGCAACTTATCATACATATCTGATCTAATAAAATTACACCAACCACTATATGCAGTATCGATCTCGGAATGTGTTCTCAGATCTTGTTCAAGCATATCAATAACAGAATTAATTGCTATCATTGTTTCATCATACGCCAAAAACGATTTGGGCACACTATTAACATTAAATTTGTCAAAACTTGGTGCAGAATCTGAATTGCTATGAGCTGTAGAACACGTTCCGACCCCGACACTCATATTCCATGCTATAACAGAGTGGTCTGGTGACACAACTTGTTAATACCAAAACTATTTAGGATATCAGACACATGTACAACTTTAAAATCAATAAAATGTTGCAAGTTGTCATGACTGATTAAGCAATAATCTATTACAGAACCGCCATTGACTGAAATTGAAGTAAAGTCATTGCATATGAAATTTCTACCATTCAACATACACTTTCTATTAGATATTGTATAAGATGATCCCCATAGGCATTAGACTTGTTATCAACTATATTGCGGTGTACAATATCGTCAACACATGCAATAAAATCTTCGTGATTACTACAACGACTATTTACATGTAAGTTTTAACATATAAAGGTTAAACCTTCATGTTGATACTGGTACATATTTTGCAATAATTTATCAAAAAAATACACTCCGGTCCTCACATAATGTAGTCTAATGCGAAAATGTGTACATACACAAATGATCTCAGTACATATAACTGTTGTGTGTGTGTGTAATGGTACCTTTACAAATCTCGCATGTCTATAATAATAATGAACGTGATTAAAGTTTACAATATCTTACAAAAGTCAAACCTGCAATAAGTGATATACGCAAGTCGCCAACGATACCTGACAGAACTTATCGACATTCCACATGCGGCACAAAAGTTGCATCGACGATTGAATATCGATGGTCATTGTCGTTATAAATTATCGGCGTATCGTATCTCTAAAACATTTGCATGTTAATTTCATATTTATCACTTCAAAACATCATATGTGATGCCATCATACTCAAAATGCTAAATATTTATCAAAAGAAAAAAAATGTATGCCTGACCATCATTCATGAATTGATATGCCTCTGCAGGAAGTACGAACATTATCAGAAATTAAATGTGACACATTATTGCAATAATGCTCGTGTGTGTGTTTTCGGGTATGAACATCACCAACACGACAATCCACCATTACGAAAAATATATCCGCCGAACGAAATACTTTACCAGACGAAACGATAAATGAATGTAAATATGTCGTTCGATTAACATCGGCATGCGCAATTTGCCACATTGACGTGAAACGCATCAACTGAGTGAATGCAGATTATTACGTGGGAACGTCATTATAAAATCGTCAATTAACCCATATGATGAAACATACAACAAAGTCATGGATGAATTCAAGTCCAATTTAATATCCGTTCCAATGCCTTTACATTTAGTTCATTCACAAATTCATCCGTAATTAAGTTCGATAAACACAGTCTCATTCCGTAAATGACTACATGACTCGACGCCACCTCTTCCATCCACGTCCAATTCTCCTAAATAACAATCCTAAAGTATCCATTTAAATATGCTCAGAGTTTGCGTTTTCTAACCAAGCATGCACATATATATCGATTAACACAACTCTGTATTCAAATTTTTGGTTGGTTAATATAACTCCGCCTTTGCACGTGCTCATTGTTGGTTGGCTGATACTATTTTTGCTCAATAAACCACATAGTAGGAATTGTCATAGATTACATTAAACTGTGTTTTTGTGTTGATTAGCAATAATTATATAGGTATGGACATTACATTCTGATAATTAATCATTTAGGTGTATAATATGTATTCTAATTATTTTGGTATCAGTAAGGTATAACAGCCTTAAGGTAAATGTTCGTTTGACGTACCAGTTATATTGTTAGTCTGTAATACGATACATATTCACCTTAGCTTTTTGTTTTTGCACTCCGGTAACTTATAATTCTAGCATCTGTTACAAGTCACTTCGTTGGTCTAGAACATGATATCATATGCTCCTTCATAATTGCATTTTCTAAGGTATTTGTGGTCACATTGTTCGTAATAAATAAATAAATAAATAAATAAATATAAATATATATATATATCCGTTACAACATGATTTCATATGATTTTCGTGACATGTGTTTTATACATGTATAGACTATACTGCGCTTGTCCAGATATTCAGAACGCACACTGAACTTTCCACTGTCCGCGGGTCAGCTACATTTGCTACGAGTATATTTTAAAGAGTCGCAATAAATAAAAAACGAAGTCAAAAGTACATATCATTCAAAATTGGGTTCTATCAACCGACCGTCATTGTTATTTTGATTTTCGAATTTTGCAATGGAAAGCCTACGTTTGTTAAGATCAGTCGTGACTTTGCTTACCTTATTTTGTAATCACCAAACCAGATGACACAGTACCCACGGCTATTTCGAAATTCCGATAACGTTTGTGGCTATAAATTGCGTGATATTCTAAAACTTTTTGAAACAACGTCAATACGAAAATGAAAATCTGTAAGTCACGTTTATATATATTCATTTTTTTATTTATTATTTTATTATTTATTATTTATTTTCGTTCCTATTTATTTATTTGCACTTGGTCAAGAGTGTCCGTTTTAACTTTCATATTATTGACTATAATAAATTATGATCATAGTTAACAAATATGAATTACAGTTCTAATTGAAAGAGCTACGATACGAACCGATTTATAAAACTTTTCACCATTTACAGGTTACTTAATTACTGCGGAAATACTGTGTGCAATGCGCGTATCAGGTATGTACAATAGTTTAATGAGTGAAATGTTTAAAGCATATACATGTTGATATGTTGATATATTCGCGTTATGAAGATATATATATATATTTATTTACATATATAATAATGGTAGAACTTCCCATAAAGATTTTAAACATTGATTGTGTTATGATTATATATATACGTATTTTTGCTTACATTATATATATTTAAGTTATAAAGAACATTTTACAAATGAACATGTTTAAAAAATAATAGCGAGAGTAAATGGAAATTATTTTATGTTATGTTATGATAAATAATATATCATAAGTATGCACCATTTATATAAAAACTTGTATTTTCATGCTAGGTGCATTACTGCACATGACTGACAAATGACAACACTTCTGCCAATATATTTTACTTTAAATAATATTGTTCCGCACATGAGTTTAATAATATCTGATAGAGAAGTAATGTCTTTATAACATTGCAAAACGCGGAAATCATTTGACTTTGAAATACTCCTACGCTTATTAAATGCGTTTGAATATACGCGTCCGTGAACTATATTAAGGAAATAAACGTTTGGACATTATTGGCTCGCCATTTAGAACTAAATATTGGTTTGGAAAGTCGGTAACACCTACATTTTTATTCTTACACATTCATTATTAGAAATATAAACACATATTATGCCGCTTTGAATTAGTCTTCTAACCAATCTGTAAATTGCAGATGGAGGGTCGCTTTTTGCCTTCCCTAAATACTTTTTAACGTACGCGGGACACAAGCATAAACGAAAGTACTCCAAACGCAAATCTATATATATAAACATTTAAACGTTGGTACTTACATGACTACAAACACTTCTTACATGTATTTCAGAATGTCTTGAATGCTTCAACTGTCAAAATATTGCGGACCCAGATACATGCTAAAAAACAATTCAATGTTTAGATAGTGAGGTTTGTTTCAATTTCTTAACAGGTACGGTAAGCAACTGATACATGATTTTTATTGAAAAGTTGTACAACGGCTTTTGTTAATGTCATTGTTTGAAAACTCTGAATTACGTACCTTAATTCACTTCTTTTCTCCCAAAATATGTAGTATTTGAAACAAAACCGGTTTGCATTCTTTACAAATGCTTCCTCTTCAATACTTATCTCTGCGAGATCGTGTGTCGCGCTGCATTTGGAGATATAAAATTAAAATTAAAAACAAAATGTCTTGATATCATGCTTCCTCTTGTGTAACAAAACTATCAATAATGAACGGCGATGTTAGGAAATTAACCTTCTTTACTTTTCTTCATGTTAATAGTCCTGCTATTTGCAAATGCTCCACTCTGGTAACGATGTACTGTACAACATGGGCTGTCAGAACAATCAGGTAATAACTTTAATAATAACCCATTCGTTTGTTTCAATCTCGTTTCCGTTCCGGTTTTCCTTTCTTAAACATTTTGCAACATATAGTTTTATCTCTTTGAATAGTTATGTTTTTTTAATAATAACCGCTGCATTTTGACTGTATGATCTTATCGGTCGCGATTGAATTCATCTGAGTGTAAAATCTCCTTAATTAGTTTAACATATGTGACATGTTATTTTATCATATTTTAATAGGATAGACTAGTCTTATTGAAAAAGATATTATGTTGTTACACTTTTACCTCCCAAAATTAAATAGAAAGTGGATGTTAGCTAAAAGGGTTCGTTTGCATGACTAACCAAATCATAATGCTGATAGTATGATCAAAGATATAATATCCTTTAATATATTGTAATCTAAAATTATAATCTAAGATTAAAGTCTTCATCTTGACCTCAACGTTCGACCTTAACCTTTATTAGCTATATAGTTCTTGTCGATGGCAAAGAAATCAAATTTAAGTAGATATGTGTGTCCTGTTTTTCAAAATCATTCCATTCGAAGTCGAACGATAGAGCCGAAAAGTCATGTTTGGGCAATTATGTCATTTAAATCTCAACGTTTAACCGTGAAAATGAGCGCATTTGCGATGGTTTTACGCGGGACACCATAATACAAAGGACAAAGTCGTAATTTATTAATAAAACGATCATATATTGACAATAAAGAAAGACGCTAGGTTTTTATAATGCGACAAACTTTCTAAAATTGGTGAATATTTTCGCACAAAAACGGTTAAATTATTCATTGCATAACGTTATACTTACGCTATATTGGATAATTAACCTCAAGATTTGACATTGACCTTAAAGAAAGCAACATTGTTATTGTGCGTGACATCGCGTCTTCTACAGTCGAATATGCTTGCAAAGTTATTCATAAATCCTTAATAAACTGATTACGTTATAGTCCCATAATTTGCGGAAAAAACGGTCAGGCCAACAGACAGGCTGACGCACTCTAAACATAGATTTTACCTGTGTAAGAAAAGACAAACTTCGTTGTAATTATCCCCACGCTTTTCGGAGAAAAAGTGGAGATATTGTGGTTATCTCCGTCCTCCGTCCGTCCGTCCTGGCCACTATCTCCTCCTACACTATAAGCACTAGAACCTTGAAACTTACACACATGGTAGCTATGAGCAAATGTGCGACCCTGCACTATTTGGAATTTTGATCGTACCCCTGGGTTAAAAGTTATGGGGGTTGGGGTGGGGCCTGGTCAGAGATTTTCAATCATTTTTATGCCCCGGTATGGTGCATTGGCCATATCTTTTGCTATATTGAAGATAGCAACTTGATATTTGGCATGCATGTGTATCTCATGGAGCTGCACATTTTGAGTTGTGAAAGGTCAAGGTCAAAGTCATCCTTCAAGGTCAAAGGTTAAAAAAAACAAATGCAAGGGAAGTAAAAAGCTTTAAAGGGAGGTAATTTATGAACCTGCCATATTATTTTTTTTTAATAAATGAGAGCGACGCAGGTGGGGGCATTTTGTTGCTGACAAACACATCTCTTGTTTTATGTTATTTTACATTAACTTCTTCATTTCTACACCGATTCAATTCCAATTGATACAGAACATCCCTTATGACAATAAGGTCCATCTCAAGTATGCATGGCCCCATTACCAACCCAGGGGTGCCCCCTGGGTCAAACATGCGGCGTAGGGATACGCGTCGGCCTCTGCCGCGCCATTTCTAGTTAATATTGCGATGGCATGATCTTAAGAAACTTCAAGAAGACCAACAAGATGGCTTACTTGACGTGTCGACCCGATAATAATATGCCATACAATTTGATTGTCATGGTGCAACTATACACCGAAAATGAAACAAGTAGGTGGATAACATTTGGATATATAACGAGACTTCTGAGACGTGTAATACTTCCAATTGCAAGCGCATTAAAATGTTAAGACACGTTCTGAAAATGAATATTATCTACTGAAGACGTTGATGGAAAATTGAAATAAAAATAAATTCTTGATGAAAAGCAACAAAATTCAAAATGTATAGCATGCATCCCCAAACCTTATATGAACCTTTTACATTTGCAGTTATGCAGTTCTTCCGTTGATCCCATCGGTATCATCGGTCGCTCTATCCAGTCCCTACAGCAGTATTCTTGTCATGAATGCTGCAGCAATAACCGGTGCAATGATCAGCTATGTAAACACAGAAAACGTATGCATACTATAGACACATATATAATATACTGTAAATGTTATTACCGATCGTATGCAAGAAATGATTTTTAAAATACGCCGCCATCAGAATAAAAAGCCCATATTTTAACATATTTTAATCATATTCAAACATTCAAATATTAATTCAAATGTTTATCGTTAGTTAAAGAAATATTTACCCATGTTGTATCAATCTACATACAATTATTAGCAAAAATACTGATTGAACATCTTTTTTAGCAACATCATGCATTGACGACGCAACACTGGACTGTTCCCGTCTGAACTCCATCATCAACGTTTGTGCTGATGTTCATCACGCCAAAACCATTTGTCCAAAGTTTTGCGGACTCTGTCAGCTCGGTAAAAATAGTTTATGCCAAAAAACATTAAGCAGAAACATTTGTTTGATAAAAAGGATCTACACAGTGTTATGTATATATGTAATCAGTTAAAACTTTATTATAAAGATATATATTCCACATTACTTTGAACTGGTGAAATATATTTTTATATTTTTTTAAATGAAATAATCTTATACTAAAATATCATTTCAGTTGATGGCAACTGGGGAGACTGGGGGGAGTGGTCTTTCGTGTAGTAACGGAACGAAAACACGCACACGTACCTGCTCGAACCCGCCCCCTTCCAACAGTGGACTCAACTGCACCGGGCCTAATGTTGAATCAAAAATATGTGCGAACCAACTATGTCCGGGTATGGATATAATGAAGTATTGCTTAAATTCAGATTTTCATAATAAATTACATCATGTTTACATTTCAATGTTGGTTAACCATTTGACGATAGGTTTTTTACGATTTATTACGATGGGTATCTTATATACAAACGATTAAAATCATTTTTTTAATTGACACATAAACTGAAAACACTTTTGAACTAAGGCATCTAGTGGTGATTTTTGTTATTTTCCAAGTACACGGAAATTGGTCAGATTGGTCCATGTGGTCAAGTTGCTCAGCTACTTGTGGTGTGGGAGTACGAAAAAAAAAACAAGAACGTGCACGAATCCTACACCAGACCGGTCTGGGAACAATTGTGTCGGTGAACCGAGCGAATATACAGTGTGTCCAAATGAACCCTGCAACGTCATTGGTAAGTTTCCTTTTTCAATTTTAATTATAATGCAAATTTAGTGGGAAATATGTAACAATCCACTAGTTTTATCAAGTAGAAATCACAAAAGTCATATGTTTTATTTAGATGGTGGCTGGTCGAGCTGGGGTGTGTGGCAGAGATGTTCTGTCACATGTGGAGTGGGTCTAAAGTTTCGACACCGGACCTGCACCAGCCCCAGTCCTTCCGGCTACGGCAAAAATTGTGAGGGCGACTATACAGATTCTGCTGTGTGTGTCAACACGCCATGTGAGTAAATATAAGCAATCAAATTTATACACAAGAAAAACTTTATATTTTTAATTTTGACTCGTAGTTCATTGAGAAGCATTAATCAGCACAACTTGCATTATGACATTATCGCAATACGCCAAGATGCCATGCTTAACATAAATTGAATGACTGAAGAATTAAATAAAGTAGGGATAGATCGTCAGGTAATTATTAAATTGGTATACAGTAATAAAGTGATACAAATAGTAACTTGTGTCAAGAATGCTGGATATTAGTTAGTTTCTCGAAGTTTTGATCACGATGGGTTCACATTTGGAGAAATCATTCTTCCGAATTAAGTTAATTCTTTTTACGTAGTATAAACAACATTCATTTATTTAAATGCCGCGTTAATCATATAACTGTACTTAGAGGTATGTGTACAAGTTATTGATGAATTGATGAAAGGGAGCTGGTCGTTATGCAATATACTGTTACGTCATTATGCAGATTTTGAATAAACGAAACATTGATAGACATCTTTTTGAATTCCTCGAAGTCACGTTCATGTACAACAAACGTTAAAAAACGACCAAAAATAGAATCTACCATTTTACAAACTCAATCAACCGTGAATGGCATTAATCTAATTTGCACAAATGTAATTATTTAACGAAAACAATTACACCTCATAAATATTGTATTAATGTTTAAACTCTGTCATTTAGCTGTGGAAAGAGGGCTCACTCGCCAAACTTAGACGTTTACAGAACAATCGTCTGAACGAAATAAATGAGGTCGAAAAATATGTATGTAAATGTGTTGTGATATAAATATATATATACTTAAAATTATTAACAGAAGATCGTCCACAAAATCATGCACATGCCCGATAAAGTTAAATGCAGTTTAAGCCTAAACATGTCGTTTTTATGTATACCAATAAAGTAAAAGTATATTATGTTATATAAAGTATAAATAGTATTTAAGTCATGTATATTTTTTATCATTTTTAAATGCCAACCGATCCCATCTCTCACACCAAATCTCACGATGTGATAACAGCTCTTCCATTTTCGCAAGTCGACAACAAAAGACGGATTTATCAAACATAATTCAACAGGATATGTTTCAGGAAAACATTGCTTTTAAAATGAAAATCAGTGCACAGCTATTAATTCAATGGAATTATCATAGGTTTATACAACGTTTCAAGACGTAACCTGTCAACGCCAATTTTAAGAGAAGCTTATTGTTATCCAGACATGGGTCTGATATCAAGAAATTGTTTGTTTAATATCAAGTAATGATTTTCTGATATAAATAAATTAATTGTTGAAATCTAAACATATGGATAGTATTTATTGACATCAGGAATTCGATTTTTTATATTAGAAAATCTAACTATTGATATTAAAAATACATTTTTGATATCAAAAATTCATTTCCTGTCACAGATAAATGTCTGCAAATCAGAAAAAAACGACACCTTATTCGAAAAGAGCTCTCGTTAATTTGAAAAAGGCTTTCATAATTAATCATTCAAACCGTTAACAAACAAAGCAATACAGTCGTTAATATTTGTTTTGTCATCTAGGAAAAATGAATTTGTTTTACACATCTTGTGCAAAACTATTCAGTTCTATGTAGAAGACAACCCGCTAACAAATCTTGAAATCGGAAATACATTCGAAATCTTAAATCTTGGATATTAGTTTCCGTCATTAAACCACTGAGTCTCGACAATATGAATTTTACCTCTTATAGTTAGTGAAATTTAATCATAGACTGAACATTTTCATCTTGTCTACAATCAACAATTTAAAACAGAAAGCGATAGGTGGAAGTTGAACATGTAAGTGTAGTTGTTTTGTACACACACGAGTGTTATCATGATATATTTTGGCACACTGTAGCAACGTTTAATACATGTCTTACTTGACATTGTATGTCGTAAGATTCTGAATTGAAGTATTCGCAGTGGTTATCTCCCATGTCTGAACGACAGCCATTGTACTCACTTGAAGATCTGGAAAGATTATTATTGTAAATTGTTCTTTTTATAAAAACCCGTATTTAATTCTGCATTATTAAACTTTATATAGATGACATGGAGTAAACAGTGTGCACTATTATGAAAATATTCATACTTTGAAAAACAAAAGAAACAAATAAAATGAAATATACTATTATCACGTGGTGTGTACTAGCTGAAAGGAGATTAAAGATCTATGCTCGGAATCAGCCTAACCTCTGCTTCAATTTTGATTCTTATGTTTGCAAACAACTCAAAACGTCGTAAAGCCTCCTGACTTAAATGCCGCTATAGGTCGATTGATCGTTGGTTAATGTCCCTCTTCTTAAGCGACTCTTTCATGATAATAGATGCAGGCATTTATTAAAATAATATTGTTACCTAGACAATTACGAAAACTTCCGAAGAATGATTGACAAGCAAACACAAATTCAAAATTAACAGTGTAATCAACGGAATACATTTTAAAAAGTAATGTCACGCTGTACTCAAAATCTAAAATGTGCATTGAATTACTGACATTTAGTTTTAATCTTTAAAACTGACGTTATGGCACGCGATGGGGTAGGCGCTTCGCTTTTGAGCATTGTTGAAGTTGTCTGTGTGTCCAATTTAAAACTTCTCAATGGCATTCATTTCTTCTTTTGTTCTGGCCAATAACAGTTTAAAATTCTGCTTCAGACACAAAAAGAATCAAATTCGATTAACTTGCAAATTAATACATGAATAGCGTCATATAATGTTGACATCATGTGTGTGAGGGGGGGGGGGGTTTACATTGACTCTGGCTTTAATCGTTTAATATTCAATAGCATTGATTACGCCTTTCGCAAAATACATAGGTCTTAAATTAAAATCATAGTACAATGAAACCCCTCTAAACCGGACACACCGGGACCGAGTGGAAATTCCGGTTAAGAGAGGATTGAACACTTACATACATTTCAGTGTCCTTGCGCAGTTTGCAAGCTTGATAAGAAGCTGAAGAGCTTCTTAATAGGTCATGTAACCACCAGGGAGTGGGGGAGATTTTTCTTTAGGTTCGGCGTCGTCGGTCTCGAATGTAGTGATGGTGTTTGTCTTGTAGCTTTCCACAAGATTGTCGTCCCAATTTTCATCATTGTCCTCGGTCGGAGTAACGGTTTCGATCTCATCGAATTCTGCCATTATGCCATCTGCAATGCCAGCTCACGTACCAAGACAGCCAAAGACACTTCTTCATCTTCATCATCAACATGATTTCCACTCCCATCGCTACCATCATCGCCATCATACTGGTTTGAAACCTTAAACCAAACTCCCTCAAAACGCTTCAAAATTGTCTTTGGCTTTACTGCTTTCCACGCACCTATAATCCACTTGGTGGCGTCCAGTAGCGAGTTTTCCTTTGTCATTTCTTTTACACTACTGGCAGTCTCTAACTTACTGATCAGCGATGTCAGGAGTCGCCGTCGGTAGAGTGCATTAAAAGCACGGATGATGCCTTGATCGAGCGACTGCAGGGGGCTGCTGGTGTTCGCAGAAAAACTTTACTTTGGCATGAGAGAGCTGGTGGTCGTCTTCTTTTCCATGTGAGGTAGCGGTGTCTAACATCAGCAGTATGTCAAGACCCTTACACTGCATGTTCACATATACGCCCGTAATCCAGTCATTGAACACCTTGTTGTTCATTTAGGCCTGTTTTGTTGTGCGTGTACTGAACACCTAGCGCACTCACTGTTCTATTCTTGAAGAAACGCGGCTTGACTATTTTCCCTGTGGAGTGGCGTCAATTTTTCGCCTATGGCTGAGCACGCTAGCATAACAGTCACACCCTCTTTACATGTAGATGTCTTGTTAACACTGGTCGATGAACCCTTTGCAGAGAGTGTCTTGTCTGGCAACGCAGGGTAGTAAAGTCAAGTCCCATCAATATTGAATACGTTTTCATACGAACACGTTCCGATAAAGTCACTAATTCTGTCCTTTAAAGTGTTCTCATCAAGTAAGTCCACAGTGGCACTCTCTCCGCACACTTTGCTTAAAGAACTCTGCAAATCACCATGTTATATGACACTTAATGGCAGTTGTAATAAACAACACAAAATTAAATAGCATTGAGGTTATTACAATTTAGCACGGCTTCTTTCATCCGAAATAAATCACAATAAAGAACCCTATTTATGTTATCGGTAATTATTATCAGTATTATCACCTCTATTGGTCGATATGTACATCACAGGACAAGTATCTTTAAATTCTTTTGCGATTTTTACAGTTTGCCAATCGTTCGACTACCTTTATTCATTTCACGCGTCTTTAATCCGCTATTCACAATTTTTTGACATTAGGTCTGAGGTGCAATAAATTGGTCCTGAGCGGTTTAGAGAGGTACACTTACGTATGGAATAGCCCAATTTTGATCGAAAGAATGACCGGTATTCGGAATTGATTGGATTCCGGTATTTAGGAGATATTTCACGCATGGTTTTATAGGTAAAAAAATTGAACGGGACAATTTGTGCAGTTTATAGAGGATTCCGGTACAGAGAGGATCCGGTTTAGAGGGTTTAGAGGGTAGTGCGATTAAGCACTGATGTTGCGACAAAAAGAGGCAGTACGTTTTGTTGCGACATTTAGCATTACAGCTGCTACAATAAGCACCAGGAGGTTTTGCGATATTAAAACATCCTGACACACATCCTATTAAAGTGCTGATCATCCATAATTGTCTGATGTATTTACGTCTCAACAGCTAAATATTTGTTGCAAGCATCAACTGTTTCAATTTCATATTCGATCTTTATTTCTTAAGGTTCACCATATTAGAACATACATGGTGAGAAAACGTACATCTGCGCAATACACCGTTATGTAACGCAATTTATCGTAATTGTCACCGTATAAAATATACACATTTTTATTTGGTCAATTATTTAAAAAAATCAATTTAGCGTTAACGTTATTCGATTTCATTTTTTATTGTTTGAAATAGAAGAATTTTTTTTTTTGGATCAACATCCGTTAATTAATATTTAGCGACAAGTTTTCAATTGAAATAATTTTTGTACATGACTGGTGCAAATGTTTTATAATAAAAAATCAAAGACACTTATATATTTTATATTAATAATACAATACAAAATATCAATCATGGCACCTGTATTCCATCTTTCATTATGGCCCATGTGAAAGGTTTTGTCGCTCGGTCATTTGTTATTAAGCTATCATGGACAGTCATCTCATCGGCGCCGGGAATCAACTTCTAATTAGTTTATTAAGTAGCATTTGATATATAAAGAATATTATGTTCTTTTTAATTCATTTTTTATTTTAGTGAGAAATCAAAAATGCACATTGACATTGTGGTTAAGTGGTTACATGTTATTTATTTATTTTTATAATAGATATGTTTAACATGGAATACTATATTGATATTATTTTACAGGTCATGCAGTAGCCTTCAACGCCTTTGGACGCAACGTTTTGTCAAATCGTGTCAATGCGTTTTCAACTGTGCTCTCTAATGAAGGGAATGCATACAATGCCAGCACTGGACACTTCACAGCTCCCGTGGACGGTATATACCATTTTTCTGCCCACATGTGCGTTAATACCAACAATGTCATTGCTTTTTACATACAAAAAGGCAGTGCAACCATGAGCGGAGCGGAATATCTGAAATATACATATAATTACAATTATAACGGTGCGTCATGTAATTCTGGATCCTGCTATGAGAAGCTTACCAGGAATGAGCACGTGTGGGTCCTCATGGCTGGTCAATACACATCAGATATATTCTCAAATGAATATAATTCATTTACTGGAATGTTGATCCAAGAGCTTTAATACATTCGTGAACTCTTTGTTCCAGCATGCGATTAGTAATGTAACTTAATCTATATTAAATTGTTGAAAAGTATTTAACACAAAAAAATGGAAACAGATACAAAAACAATAATTTCACTCATTGATACAAATCTGTGCGTATAACCAATTTTGAAATCACTTATCGGGTACATTCAAGTCGACTTAAATTCCGCAGCTTTGAAAATAACTAAACTATGAATGTTTTAACAAACTATTGGACATAGTATAAAGGTGGTTTATTTTATACATTTTATACTCGCAATGTTCACTACGCATGATGATTCACATAATTTGAATCCTATTCGTTGACCTGATTGTATATATTTCCAGATAAACAAGGTGTTTTAATTTTGGTGACAGTTGATTTTAATCTTTTGCTGACAGACCTTCACTTCGATCATTTAACAAGAATACTAAGCAATATAATAGTACTGGCCAGTATTTTTATTTTCAACAAATAATAATACACCTGAATATAGGCCGTATTATACATAGACATTTAACCCTACTGGCACATAAATGTATTCATCCGTTTGCAAATATTGGTTTGCAAAAGTTATTTAATGTAGGTCATCGTTTGTTATTATGATTAGAGCGTTTGTTATTATGATTAGAGCGTCTGTTATTATGATTAGAGCGTTTGTTATTATGATTAGAGCGTTTGTCATTATGATTATAACGTCTGTTATTATGATTAGAACGTTTGTTATAATGATTAGAGCGTTTGTTTTTATGATTAGAGCGTTTGTTATTATGATTAGAGTGTTTGTTATTATGATTAGAGCGTTATTAGATTCTTAGCGCTTCTTTTTAACATGCATTCATAACAACTTCCGGTAAAGTAGTTTTCCATTTAAATAATTAAATAAAAATGCTTATTTACGATTATGAATTCACACCTTTGCCTTGTTAAGTAAAAATTATCTTTGCAAAAAATAAATGCATCAACACATGTCAGAAGCGATGATTTTGCGTAAAGATTATCTCCGTCTACAATCATTACTACTATATTACAGAAATTACTAAAAGAAGAAGACTGAAGTAAAATGTGATTGTAAGTTCCATTTAATTTTTAATGTTTATTTTTAAGTTTTCCAATGACCTTCTCAAGACGAAATGAAATAGGACACTACTCTTGACCTCTGATAGACAGTACGCTATTTGAATAGATACAAACATTCTCACCAGGGAATAGAAAACACAAGAACTCTTGACATACTTTTATTTATCGAGTAACACTTCAGTAGTGTCATTTTTGCGGATTTCTTATTACCTGAAACCACCCTTCAAAGAGCTCGCAAACCATGCATAACGTAATGTGAAAAAAATCGGTAGTGATATAGTAGCAACTCGGATTCATAATTATAGTATATAATTAGCATTCTGAAGTGCAGTAATAGACCATTTATAACATCATTTTGTCGTTGTTAATGAATCCCTATATTTGATAAAAGCTTATATACATATACACCTATATTTAGTTACTAAAACAATTCTCTACTTTACCATATCATATTACATTAAATGCGTTACATTGCATGCATTGCAGCTTGAATTGGAAAATCACAATTGTATTATTAGAACTAGTATTTTTATTGTAGTTCGCAGTTGGCTAAAGTCGAGTTTATATTATTTAATCGGATTAAACGTAATTCCTGTTACCATCAGCTACATATATACGATAAAGGAAGATAATCAATTAGAACATTGTAGTACGAAGTATTGGTTAAATTTAGATAAGCTATCATCTTACAGTCTCCTTAAGCCGGACTAATGATCGCTTAACTGAATACAATTCTATTTTGGGTCCTGGAAAGTGGAATGATTCCCCGTGTTGTGAAAACACGAAGAACAAGTGCTCCTGCCGCAAGCGACGCTACTTCCGCTTGATTGACAAACGAAGAAAGATAGAATATACTGAGATAAAGTTAAATGATGCTACCTTCGAGACTTATAAAGCCTGAACCAAACAAATTAAATCGTTTATTTTCTGCGCCTGATTGCATCCTAAGCTAACATGATTACAATTTATGCCAAGGGTGATTTAATAATCTTTTTTGTAAAATGTACACATTATAAAGATTAGTACATTCATGCTTTAAGTTGTTTAATTTGAGGCCGCAACATAATATTGATACACGTTGGTATAATAAATACCTGGTCCTTTTATGTTTATGCCATGTGCACATCAATTGTTCTCGTTTGCAACAAGCGTAAAACAATGCTCATCTTAGTAGACACCGTTTTCTTCAAATAATTATTTAGTTTAAAGGCTCAAAACGTATGAGACATATTACGTTTAAATCAAATGATGTGCACATAACGTTTGAACGAATGGTAGCCCACAAAATTTTAAATCAATTAATGCACATATGACGTTTAAATCATTCGATGCACACATACTCGTTTATGATAATTTATGTACATATAGCGTTTTAATCGATGGATGCACCCATATCGCGTAAATAATTGAATGCACACATAGCGTTTCAATCAATGGATGCACACATTACGTTTTAAAACTTTGAATCAATAAATGCACACATACTTTGCAAAAACATGGAGTTACGCCTAACATTTAAACCAATGAATTCACCCGTAACGCTTCAGTTAGTAGATGCTCAAATAATATTTAAATCAAAGGATGCACAAATACCGCTATAACCGATTGATGCTCAGCGATGCCGGTTTGACATATAGGTGGGGCATTCTTATAGGACCATCGCATGTGTATTCCGTAGGGTGTCTTGTTAATGCGGATGATACGTTAAAATAGTATTAAGCCACGAAAACATTTCAAAATATAAGTCTGAAAAAGTGGAAGTCAAATCATAACATATAACAATGACCATCGAGAACTCCATGCAAACTTTTTTGTCAGTTTATTTTTGCTGTTATAGGTTCCGGGTTCAAATCCAAGGTAAGGCAGCTTTCGATGTACATGAAAACAATAACATGTGTTTAACATGCTTTTGAGAAAAGCAATAGATCGTTTAATGCTAGTATTTATATAAGTAACCTGGTTCGATCCACAGTTGGTTATGGTGAGACACATTCGAGGGTTCCGCAGGTCCGACACAGTTGGACCTGTAAGGGTATACCGGATATGCGCTAAGTTTGGTAAATAAGCTTTTTGGACTTGCTTGTAATCAGAGGACCTTATATTTTCCCTAGTGGTGCAGCCAGTAGAGATACGATTTATTATATATGGCCTTGTGCGTCTTTACTCCTGACCGTGTGTTATTAGACACCAATCTATAATACAAATGAAATTAATTCCGTCGCACAAATGTCTCAACCACGCGCAATAACCGTGTGGCTACATTCATCAAGTTTAAGATGGTATATTAATGTCGCAAATGTAATAGCATGTGTAGTGTAACCCGTCATCCGAACTACTTACATAAAACCAGAAAATGTTTACTGATAAAACTCGACTGATACAACCCGAACCGAAACTAACAGACAGGTACAATTATTACTATACAACCGTCAATATCTCTTATCGGAAATAAGATATTTTATATTCTGATAGTGTATTTTATCTTATAACGGTACTCATGTGTTCGATACCAACAGGGTCTTTTTTACAGGTTGTGTTGTTTGAAATCATTTTGATTTTAGTAAACATATTGTTCTTTATTCACATGCTATTTATTGTATACGCCTTGTATTGTTCATTTTTAACTTAAAACAGTTAACAATTAACAGACGGACGTAACTTTGTCACAGGAGATGTTTCTTGGCAAATATGTTTATGTACTTTTCCAGTGACACATAAATCCAAAAATGATCATGAAAAATTGTTTTAAACAGTTCTATAAATCCTTTTGACAAATACGTTTTCCCCAAGTTATTAAAGCGAAAAGTCCGATTACATATTAATGATTTTAAAATGGCTATAAAAGAGCTTACTACACTGAAGTTGTGTGCCTTTGCGAAATACTGGGCAGCATTCGCAGTTAACAATCAAATGTTCAAAGTAAGTTTTCTAAATTTGATTTATTGTTTTAGTATATAAACCCATCACATACGAATGCAAATGAGTGTGAGAAACTTGCTCAACAAACACGGGCAGCAAACCACCATAAACTATTATATGCATTATATTAAACTTATATAAACAAAGGTTTTATATAAGACAAGCCGGTCAGCGTAAAAACATATATATATGTGCCAAACATGCATACCTATCTCTTCTACTCCTTTGTGAGAATTAACTGACAAGTTTCAATAACGCGCAAGAATATGCTATTTACATGTCAGTAAAGTTATATTCAAGCTGTGAACAACCTGTTGATGGAAAGAGTGCTAAGACGCACAAAAGTGTCGATATGGTAATAACGAAAATCACAATGTAATATAACACAATTATGATTAACCGATAAGCATTTTTCATAAGCCTAGCACATGAAATATTCGTTACGTTACATATATAACTAGCGGGCATTCCTTACTGTATATTCGAAGTTTTAAGTATTCGCCAGCTAGAACTTTTTCCATTGAACAAAAGTCAGTAGATAGATAGATTTATTTCGGCATAGGAAGCATATACACAGTTCACAACATAACATAGAATAAAATAATAAGCAATTATTAAAAACTATATCATGTACAATAAACTATGACATGCTCACCAAACCAAGGATAACACAAAAAAGAGCAAGCCCTTATTTCCATTGTGGTCCTTATTATTGGTGGCATGACAAACAGAGGCAGACCTTAAACATAACTATGTTGACCTGAAAAATAACTATGTTCATAGTAAAATAATTATTTAATGCAATAAAAAATATATATCACCGTTCAAAAGAGATCAAACTAATTATCACAGTAGTGCTCAGAAAATATGACAGGAGCTGGAAACTAAGATCAATTGATAATGTTATCAATTATTGCAACACATAGATCTTTGACAGTTGTAATTTGATGATATGAGGTATCATGAATTATCTAAATTAAATATATTGCTAACATGTATGTTATGAAGTATGAACTTATAATTATTAAAAAATAGAAACCTAAGCCGAAGTTAATATCTGCTTATTAAAAGTGAAAAGATACACGTATATAATAATATACAATGTGCAATTCAGTTAACCTACGGGCAGAATAAATTTTAGGATACTTCCGGTCCGATTGTATTTTTAATCCAAGCCCTTTACATTTGAAGTTAAAATCCCACGTAGACGTAAGATGCAAAACATGCGGTCCGTCCTTGAACTTTTAAAAACCTAACTTCGATTTTGTCCCAGTAAAATATCATTTATATGAATAAACATGTGTAAGACATGACTTAAATGTTCGTGTTGCGGGTCATATATAGATCACGTGATACCACCATTGGAATACTCATGTCACAGAAGATCCGAAACGGGATCCGTTCTGAAATTTAGGGCAACTCATGTCATGTTTTCATGTTTGTAGCTAAACGTTATCTTGTAAAATCTTAAAGCACCTTGAGCGATTTATCAAAACTGATTACTGTTTAAAATTAACGACCACGAACACCTCGAGGAGGGCTGCAAAAAAACGTCAGATTAGGATGCTATGACAGTGTCCTACTATCTCAGAGTTTTGACAAACCCCTTAAATTTAAGTAGATATTTGTGTCCTGTTATTTCAAAATCATTCCATTCGAAGTCGAATGATAAAAGCAAAAAGTCATTTTTGGAGAATTATGTCATTTTTATCTCAACTTTTACCTTGATAATAACAGCATCCGCGATGTTTTTACGCGGAACACCCAAATAAAAGGACAAAGTCGTAATTTATTAATAAAAAAATATTACATACCATTTTATCTCAAAGTCATATATTTACATTAAAGATAGACGCGTGGTTTTTATAATGCGATAAACCGTCTCATATTGATGAACATGTTCGAACAAAAACTGTTGAATTATTCAATACATTATGTTATACTTCTGCTATATTTGGTAATTAACCTCAAGATTTGGCATTGACCGATTTGACATTGACCTTAAAGAAAGCAACATTGTTATTTTGCGTGACATCGCGTTTTCTAAAGTCGAACATGTTTGCATAGTTATTATTAAATCCTTAATAAACTTGGGACGTTATAGTCCCATAATTTGCGGAACAAACGGTCAGGCCAACAGAAAGACTGATGCACTCTAAACAGATATTTTACCTATATGTGCAAGTAAGGATAAATGTCGTTGTAATTAATATTGCGATGGCATGATCTTAAGAAACTTCAAGAAGACCAACAAGATGGCTTACTTGACTTGTCGACCGGATAATAATATTCCATACAATTTGATTGTCATGGTGTAACTATACATCGAAAATGAAATAAGTAGATGGATATCATTTGGATATATAACGAGACTTCTGAGACGTGTATTACTTCCAATTGCAAGCGCATTAAAATGTTAACAACGTTTTGAAAATGAACATTATCTACTGAAGACGTTGATTGAAACGTGAAACGAAAATAAATTCTTGATGAAAAGCAACAAAATTCAAAATGTATAGCATGCATCACCCAATCATTTCCCCAAACCTTATATGAACCTTTTACATTTGCAGTTATGCAGTTCTTCCGTTGATCCCATCGGTATCATTGGTCGCACTATCCAGTCCCGACAGCAGTATTCTTGTCATGAATGCTGCAGCAATAACCGTTGCAAATGATCAGCTATGTAAACACAGAAAACGTATGCATACTATAGGAACATATGATTATATTATATTGTAAAAATTACCGATCGTACACAAGAAATGATTTTTTAAATATGCCTTTCAAATCCGCCATTTGAATTAA
The DNA here is from genome assembly GCF_020536995.1 of Dreissena polymorpha. Lineage (NCBI taxonomy): Eukaryota > Metazoa > Mollusca > Bivalvia > Myida > Dreissenidae > Dreissena > Dreissena polymorpha. Next base: position 79,151,207 of record NC_068364.1, read on the forward strand.
AAAACAACATATTTGAATCATATTCAAAAATTCAAATATTAATTCAAATGTTTATCTTTAGGTAAAGAAATGTTTACCCATGTTATATCAATCTACATAAAATTATTAGCAAAAATACTGATTGAACCTATTATTTGAGCTACATCGTGCATTGACGACGCAACACTGGACTGTGCCCGTCTTAATTCCATCCTCAACATTTGTGCTGATGTTCATCACGGCAAAACCATTTGTTCAAAGTTTTGCGGACTCTGTCAGCGCGGTAAAAATAGTTTATGCCAAAAAACATTCAGAAGAAACATTTGTTTTGATTTGTATATATGTTATCAGTTATAACTTTATATATAAATATATATATTCCACATTACTTTGAACTGTTGACATATATTTTTAGATTTTAATACAATTTAATTATCTTATAATAACATATCATTTCAGTTGATGACAACTGGGGATACTTGGGGGAGTGGTCTTTGTGCAGCGGTTCGTGTTGTAACGGAACGAAAACCCGCACATGAACCTGTTCGAACCCGCCCCCTTCCAACAGTGGACTCAACTACACAGGGCCAAATGTTGAGTCAAAATTGTATGCGAACCAACTTTGTCCGGGTATGAATATAATGAAGCATTGTTTAAATTCAGATTTTTTTATCATAAATTCCATCATGTTTACAATTCAATGCGTGTTAACCATTTGACGATAGTTTTTTTACGATCAATTGCGATGCGAATTTTGTATACAACGATTAGAACCATTTTTTTTTCATTGACACATATACTGAGAACACTTTACAACTAAGGCATCTTGTGGTAAAATATGTTATTTTCCAAGAACACGGTCATTGGTCAGATTGGTCCATGTGGTCAAATTGCTCAGCTACTGGTGGTGTAGGGTTACAAAAAAAGACAAGAACGTCCAAGAATCCTACACCAGCCCGGTCTGGAGACTATTGTGTCGGTGAACCGAGCGAATATACTGTGTGCCTTAATGAACCGTGCAACGTCATTGGTAAGTTTCCGATTTGAATTGTATTATAAAACAAATTAAGTGGTAAATATGAAACAATCCATTAGTTTAATCCTGCATAAATCACACACTTCACGTGTTTTATTAAGATGGTGGCTGATTGAGTTGGGGTTCGTGGCAGAGCTGTTCTGTTCTGTCACATGTGGAGTGGGTCTCATGGTTCGACACAAGACCTGTTCTAACCCGTGTCCTTCAGCTTACTGCAAAACTTGTGAGGGCGACTATACAGATTCTGCTGTGTATGTCAACACGCAATGTAAGTTAATATTTGCGATCAAGTTTGTACGAAATAAAAATATATGGTTTTTAACTTTAACTCGTAGTTCCATTAAGAAGTATTAATCAACCATACTGGCGTTATGGAATTATCGTAATACAACAGGATACCATGTTCAACATAAATTGAATTGCCGAAGAAATAAATAATAAATAAAGTTAAACTCCCTGAGCAGTTTACGTCAGGTTTTGCGACACTGAGCGTTGGTTCTGAATCACCAGCCATGCGTCATTCAACTTTGCTGTAAACATCGCAACACAAAACCTTAGAAAATGCCGATCATATATATATATATAATTGTCATATCTAAGTACGGACGACGGAATCAACATCAATAAATGTTGCTAGCTTAAAATGTATAAATGTAGATTTCGACATTCATTGAAGTACCGGTTTTTAGGACATCACAAGTAAGAAAACGCGCACTGTCACAAAAAATTATGACGCCAGACTGGCGCCGTTAAGAAGCATAATCAATCTGTATTGTCATATAAAGATAAATAACCTTCATAATTATACACATATTTCCTCGAAAATTAATTACTATTATAATGTTGCACGTTCATGTTATCAGATTGTCTACTTTAGAGTTTAAAATCGAAGTAAAAACGTATAGAAAACAGATTTGATCGTTGATAAATATCCTGAAACAAGCTTGCTACGTTGCCTTGATTCTTTTTATACATTACTGATGCAAGTGTTTGTAGGTAAAAAAACACTCTTGAATTCGATATAATAATGCAGTACAAAATATGAATAATGAGTTTCATCTATCCTAATGGGCCATTTAAAACGTTGTTTCCCTCTGGCCATTATTAATGAGTTGTGCTATCATGTACAGCTTTTACACCTGCGCTGTGTATTAACTTTTAAATATTTGATCAGGTAGCATTAGATATTAGTATGTTATGTTTTGTAATTTATTTACATTCATTTTTCTTTCACTGAGAAGCAAAAGCTGCACATCATCCCAAAGTCCAAAACTAGACATATTTAACTGCATTTAATATGTAACCTCTCAAACAAGTGGAGAGTGTGGTTATAGTTTATTATATTATTTTCCTTAAATAAAAAAGTCTAACAAAAACAAATACGCTATCGGTATTATATTACAGGCCATAAAGTAGCTCTCAACGCGCACGGAGTCAATGTGTTGTCAAATCTTCAACGAATGGAGTGCGTACGAAGCCAGCACTGGGCACTTCATAGCTCCTGTGGATGGGATATACTACTTCACTGCCCAAATCTGCGTTCATACCTACTATTACGCCAACTTTTTCATAGAAAACGGCAGTGCAAGCATGAGCGGGGATATGTTTCTGACGGCTACATTCGTATACGAGCATCGGGCGGGGATATGTGTCTGACGGCTACGTTCGTATACGAGCATCGGGCGGGGCTATGTGTCTGACGGCTACATTCGTATACGAGCATCGGGCGGGGCTATGTGTCTGACGGCTACATTCGTATACGAGCATCGGGCGGGACTATGTGTCTGACGGCTACATACGTATACGAACATCGGTCGGGGCTATGTGTCTGACGGCTACATTCGTATACGAGCATCGGGCGGGACTATGTGTTTGACGGCTACATTCGTACACGAGCATCGGGCGGGGCTATGTGTCTGACGGCTACATTCGTATACGAGCATCGGTCGGGGCTATGTGTCTAACGGCTACATTCGTATACGAGCATCGGGCGGGGCTATTTGTCTAACGGCTACATTCGTATACGAGCATCGGGCTGGGCTATGTGTCTGACGGCTACATTCGTATACGAGCATCGGGCGGGGCTATGTGTCTGACGGCTACATTCGTATACGAGCATCGGGCGGGGCTATGTGTCTGACGGCTACATTCGTATTCGAGCATCGGGCGAGGCTATGTGTCTGACGGCTACATTCGTATATGAGCATCGGGTGGGGCTATGTGTCTGACGGCTACATTCGTATACGAGCATCGGGCGAGGCTATGTGTCTGACGGCTACATTCGTATACGAGCATCGGGCGAGGCTATGTGTCTGACGGCTACATTCGTATACGAAAATCGGGCGAGGCTATTTTCTGACGGCTACGTTCGTATACGAGCATCAGGCGAGGCTATGCGTCTGATGGCTACGTTCGTATATGAGCATCGGGCGGGGCTATGTGTCTGACGGCTACATTCGTATACGAGCATCGGGCGGGGCTATGTGTCTGACGGCTACATTCCTATACGAGCATCGGGCGAGGCTATGTGTCTGACGGCTACATTCGTATACGAGCATCGCGCGGAGCTATGTGTATGACGGCTACATTCGTATACGAGCATCGGGCGGGGCTATATGTCTGACGGCTACATTCGTATACGAGCATCGGACGGGGCTCTGTGTCTGACGGCTACATTCGTATACGAGCATCGGGCGGGGCTACGTGTCTGACGGTTACATTCGTATACGAGCATCGGGCGGGGCTATGTGTCTTACGGCTACATTCGTATACGAGCATCGGGTGGGACTATGTGTCTGACGGCTGCATTCGTATACGAGCATCTTGCGGGGCTATGTGTCTGACGGCTACATTCGTATACGAGCAACAGGCGGGACTATGTGTCTGACGGCTACATTCGTATACGAGCATCGGGTGGGGCTATTAGTCTGACGGCTACATTCGTATACGAGCATCGGACAGGGCTATGTGTCTGACGGCTACATTCGTATTCGAGCATCGGGCGGGGCTGTGTGTCTGACGGCTACATTCGTATACGAGTATCGGGCAAGGCTATGTGTCTGACGTCTACATTCGTATACGATCATCGAGCGGGGCTATGTGTCTGACGGCTACATTCGTATACGAGCATCGGGCGGGGCTATGTGTCTAACGGCTACATTCGTATACGAGCATCGGGCGAGGCTATGTGTCTGACGGCTACATTCGTATACGAGCATCGGGCGGGGCTATGTGTCTGACGGCTTTATTCGTATACGAGCATCGGGCGGGGCTATGTGTCTGACGGCTACATTCGTATACTAGCATCGGGCGGGGCTATGTGTCTGACGGCTACGTTCGTATACCAGCATCGGGCGGGGCTATGTGTCTGACGGCTACATTCGTATACGAGCATCGGACGGGGCTATGTGTCTGACGGCTACGTTCGTATACGAGCATCGGGCGAGGCTATATGTCTGACGGCTACATTCGTATACGAGCATCGGGAGGAGCTATGTGTCTGACGGCTACATTCGTATACGAGCATCGGGCGAGGCTATGTGTCTGACGGCTACATTCGTATACGAGCATCGGGTGAGGCTATGTGGCTGACGGCTACATTCGTATACGAGAATCGGGCGAGGCTATGTGTCTGACGACTTCATTCGTATACGAGCATCGGGCGGGGCTATTTGTCTGACGGCTACATTTGTATACCAGCAACGGGCTGGGCTATGTGTCTGACGGCTACATTTGTATACGAGCATCGGGCGGGTCTATGTGTCTGACGGCTACATTCGTATACGAGCATCGGGCGGGGCTATGTGTCTGACGGCTACATTTGTATACGAGCATCGGGCGGGCTATGTGTCTGACGGCTACATTCGTATACGATCATCGGGCGAGGCTATGTGTCTGACGGCTACATTCGTATACGAGCATCGGGCGAGGCTGTGTGTCTGACGGCTACATTCGTATACGAGCATCAGGCGAGGCTATGTTTCTGACGGCTACATTCGTAAACGAGCATCAGGCGAGGCTATGTGTCTGACGGCTACATTCGCAAACGAGCATCGGGCGGGGCTATGTGTCTGACGGCTACATTCGTATACAAGCATCGTGCGGGGCTATGTGTCTGACGGCTACATTCGTATACGAGCATCGGGCGGGCTATGTGTCTGACGACTACATTCATATACGAGCATCGGGCGATGCTATGTGTCTGACGGCTACATTCGTATACGAGCATCGGGCGAGGCTATGTGTCTGACGGCTACATTCGTATACGAGCATCGGGCGAGGCTATGTTTCTGACGGCTACATTCGTATACGAGCATCGGGCGAGGCTATGTGTCTGACGGCTACATTCGTATACGAGCATCGGGCGGGGCTATGTGTCTGCCGGCTACATTCGTATACGAGCATCGGGCGAGGCTATGTGTCTGACGGCTACATTTGTATACGAGCATCGGCGAGGCTATATGTCTGACGGCTACATTCGTATACGAGCATCGGGGGGGGGCTATGTGTCTGACGGCTACATTCGTATACGAGCATCGGGCGAGGCTATGTGTCTGACGGCTACATTTGTATACGAGCATCGGGCGGGGCTATGTGTCTGACGGCTACATTCGTATACGAGCATCGGGCGAGGCTATGTGTCTGCCGGCTACATTCGTATACGAGCATCGGGCGCGGCTTTGTTTCTGACGGCTACATTCGTTTACGAGCATCGGGCGAGGCTATGTGTCTGCCGGCTAAATTCGTATACGAGCATCGGGCGGGGCTATGTGTCTGACGGCTACATTTGTATACGATCATCAGGCGAGGCTATGTGTCTGACGGCTACATTCGTATACGAGCATCGGCGAGGCTATATGTCTGACGGCTACATTCGTATACGATCATCGGGCGGGGCTATGTGTCTGACGGCTACATTCGTATACGAGCATCGGGCGAGGCTATGTGTCTGACGGCTACATTTGTATACGAGCATCGGACGGGGCTATATGTCTGACGGCTACATTCGTATACGAGCATCGGGCGGGGCTATGTGTCTGACGGCTAAAATCGTATATCATAAAGCTGGATGTGCATCTGTATCTAGCTCTGTGAAACTTACCAGAAATGAGCACGTGTAGGTGAAGATGGAAAACCCGTTCCCATCATATATATATGAAAGTGGTTTAAATATTTTGAATACATTTACTGGAACGTTGACCCATGATATTTAATAAAGTCGTAAACTCTTTATGTTTCGTTTGTCCCTAGAAAGTACAGGTAGTGTTTAGGATAAATAGTGACCGGTATCCGACCCATGGTACTAACACGAAGTCATAATTATCAACATACACAAACTGTGAAACGTCGTTCATTAAACACTTGCATTGACCATTATTTGGAAGAAAAAAAAACACTTTTAATACAACTATTTTTTATGCAATTAGGTTAACAAGATATTTTCAGATTTTTTTTTTTTGCTTTATATTGTATGTGTTGATATCCAATACGTCCCGAAATCACATTTATTTGTTATATGTATTACAAGTGTTTATAAAATCATAACAAAACACACTCAGATAGCATCTGAATGATGAGTGCTCTACCTGCACCAGACACAAATCAAGGCGATGAATTTAAATGATGCGCTTGTTGGTTTATGCGATATTTCAGTGTAAATACATTATAAAATATGGTCCTAAGTCGAATAGTTTTCAATTCCTTATTCAAACTAAATACCGGTAAGCAACTGTTGCTTTGTAATTAAATGACCTAATCCAAAAGAAATCATGCTGCTCAAACTTAAAGCGGCAGCCATTTTGTAGTTGCTAATAAAACACCTTGTTGGCAACGACGGCATGCAAAAATCAAAGTACTGACAGTACTGGTGTGACGATGCTTTTGAAGAGGATGGATATACAAACATTAATTTTATTTTATGTATATCACCGCGATTGTTTATGTGGGTACGAAAAGTATTTTGGGTACGAATATTTTGGGTACGAAAAAAGTATGCCAACACAAAATTTGGGTACAAACACAAATTTGGTTACGAAAATACGAAAACAAAATTTGAGTACGAAAAACAATTTGGGTACGAAACAAAATTTGGGTACGAAAATATTTTGGGTACGAACAAAAATTTAGGTACGAAAAAATAGTTACGAAAACAAATTGGGTACGAAAAATATTGGGTACGGAAAAAAATTGGGGTTACGAGGAAGTAGTACCCATGGGGAACTTTACCCACAAGCGAACATTGTCGTCCCTTTCCGTCAAACATCAGATAAGTACCTCGATGGCAATAGTATGAATACACATTGCGGAAGCGGTAATGCGGTCCTACCTTCGCGCGTCAAAATGTAAGCGAAATATGTAAACAAAGTGGACTAGCATGTCAGGAATGTCTGAATTAACGAAGAAAATCGTGTATTGATGTTAGTTTATTGAAGAAATGTACAGAAAATAGATTAAATAAACAATGGCGATATTTTTCGCAGCCACATACTTGTTAAAAGTTTTATATCACAAAATGAAAGTGAAAGTAGAACTGTCAAAATGACAACCTGTCAACGTATTTTTGCTGGCACGAGAGGGAAATTACACTCAATGTGTTCACATTTTTACCATAGGCTTTGTCAATGACCTTAATAGTATGGGAGGCTTTGTTATTATTTATTGCTATCATGTAACTGCATTAATGTGTATATGTTTACAATACACACAGCATAAATAATGATATAAATATACTGATTGAGCTTATAATAATCTGAGAACTATAGCCAAATCAATTAATGATTTAAAATACAATTTTTTTGTCCTGATTTCATGAAGACTTGAGATATTTATGCACATAGAGTATCAAGATATGGGGTGATCAAAAAATAAAAAGTATTTTTGATCTGTGTTGTGCAGGCTCTTTTTCCATGACTGTGAAAGTGAAATTTCCATGTGAAAAGAATTTCATTTTTTTCTGAAGTATTTCATTCAACCATTGCATATAATGAACTGTTCTGCATATTTGCCATTTTGATAGGCGTTTGTTAAGTGATCAACAGGACATGACCAGAGTACCAGAGAAAAGGGATAAACATTTGAGATCTGGTCAGGGCTCCATGTAAAAGTCGTTAAATGGTATACATTTTATATCTGGTCGGTGCTCAAGAAATAATGGGTGTACATTTCAGAAAATTTTACCATTTAAAAGTGTTTAAATTGCCCTTGACTAAGGTTCTTAATTCATCTAGCATGAAAATGTGTACTATATCTTTTTAACACTAATAATATTTAATGTACAAATTTAATCTACCAATGTGTACAGATACTACTTAACATATAGTTGTCTGTATTGGATGTAGGAAATAGCTAAAATATCCATTAGAAAAAATATCAGGGGGTGAAATATTCTTTGCTTAAAGTCCTGACCCTGGAGCTATGTTTATACATCTTTAAACACACTGATTAAAGAAGTAAAACAATACATTGATACAACAGAGGGAAAATCATCCCCTCTAAACAACATGAAACATAACGATGTATAATAGTTTTGGATCTGAATCTGGATCTGGATCAAGCAAAAGCACTTCTTCATAGAAATAAGTCATTTTACAATATCGGATAGATTATTGACAATCATCATTCTTATTTCAATAATAATAAAAATTGTGAAGTGTTTGATACTAATGTGATCGTTACTTGAGCAAAAACGTGTATTTCAAAGGTAATGTTTGAACTACTTCGTAAATTAAAAAGCCCACGAGGCAAAGTGGTTAAGCATCATACTTTGATTAAGGACGTGTCCGTTTGAGACCCAATGAAGGAAGATCTTTTTATTTTATCTTTTTGTATTGTTAATATTTGAAATATTAATATATTTATTTTGATTAAAATAGTACAGTTTTGTTAGTTAATTCATTAAATGGCATTTGTCAAAAAATGAAAATCTGTGAATTAGTCTCGTTAAAAATAATTACAAACCTATGCTTGAATTAAGTTGAATTTAGTTGATAGACACTGGACAGAATGAGGCGTGTGGACGACTTGCAGCATGACGTGTGAGAATTCACACACACACGGACCCGCCACCAAGCAACGGTGGACTCTATTGTACCGGACCGGATATTGAGTCACAAATGTGTACCAAGCAACTGTGTCCAGGTGTTTCGTATTTTTGGTTTAAGTGAGAATGTAGTTAAATCATCTTAATTGCAATTTAAATGGCACAATTTATCGGCGAAATTTGAATTGACAGGTTTGTTAAATCATTCGCACGTGTATGTTAATTATAGACATTGTTAACACTCTTACTGGTTAAATCAAAACTTCTAAATGTCAGTACATGAAGACTGGTCTGACTGGTACTCTGTCACGTGGGATGTTGGACTACGAAAGAAGTCAAGAACCTGCACAAATCCGAAACCAGACTGATTTGGGGAGTATTGTTATGGCGATGCTAGCGAATATACCGTGTACCAAACAAACCAATGGAACAATCAAGGTTAAACACCCGATTGTTGTAAGAAATATTTATAAACAAATAGGAAATGACGAAACAAACTACATTCAAAGATGGATTTGCGAGTCATTCTTATGTAATAACATTTGTCAGCGCACGGTAACTGGTCAGATTGGTCCACTTAGTCTGGTTGCTCGGTTACCTGTGACGTGGGGCTAATGAAGAGAACAAGAACATGCACAGATCCTAGATCTGAACAATTTTGGGATAATTGTAACGGCGATGCTACCAAGTATACCGTGTGCCAAACAAATCCTTGCAATAATCAAGGTACGAATACCTGATTGTTATACACAATTACTTTAAAATGTAATTACAATTACATTTTATTACGGTGAGTGAAATATTGAATTAACTAAAACAGACGAAACAATTTTCATTAAAGGATCGATTGGCGAGTCATTTTAATGTAAGAACATTTTTCGGTGCACGGCAACTGGTACGAGTGGTCCACATGGTCAGGTTGCTCGGTTACCTGTGATGTTGGACTTACATAAAAGACAAGAACCTGCAATAATCTTAAACCAGAACGAAATGGAGACTAAAGCGTCGGAGATAAGAGCGAGAAAACAGTGTGCGTAAATGAACCATGTAGCGTCAGGAGTAAATAATCGATGTTAATTTTATTATGATCCAAAGTTAGTGTGGAGTTTGAACAAATTTATATCCATTCACCAGATCGGTATGGTGACTTTTGCGACTTTTAACTTAGCTTAAGTATCCGAAATTTATTTAATTATGATACAAAATGAGATGGAAATAAAAAATCAACAACTTGATTCAAACAATATCGCACACATTTGCTACATACTTAAACTTAGTATATTTAGTTTACAGTAAAAACTGTAAAGGATAATACAACAAAGAGTTTGAAGCATTTCCGATACAAACTATGTTTGAATATACCTTTTCATGTGGTTTGTAAATGGGTATGATTAAGTTCTGGTCGAAACCAGCAATATCTTTGCTAAGGTGGATGCTTAATGCTGGAATCGACTCCTCAAATCTTTTAAACAATGATTTGCGCCGTTTACGATTCAAAATTAAGCATGGGTTCGCTTGAATACTGTTTTAATGCACTCGAAGAGCTAACTCGCGAGCGTCATTTCAATGTATTACTGTTTAAGACAATGTCGCGATAAGTCAGTCACTGGTTTAACTACGCGTTCATAAATTCATACGTACCTGTTCATGTTTTGCCGACTCTACATTTTTATTGATGAAGGTGTTTTGGCGTAGCTGTCTAACTCAGGCTTTCGCATCACCACAAAGAAGCAATAGAATGTTCTAAAAATTTTCCTCCGATATTCCCGAATGAATAAATGGCATTTTCTGATTCATTAAAAAAACCTAAAATAAGCAAAGCAGACAATGGTCTGTATTTTCATCAAGCATTTATATTTTGTATATGGAAAAATGGTAAACAATCTGTGTTGTGTAATCTAGCATGAAAGATGTACCCAATTTTGAAATCATCACATTTTGTAGATTTGTTCATACGAAAATTTTTTGGTTCTGAAACGTGTACAACATTGTAATCTCCAAGCTTATTTTCACAAATACTAGTCTTCGTTGGGAGTTTACATTCCCAGAGAATGGTATCCGATAAAGTCGTAAACTAAGTTCGTATTCATTTAAAAAAACATGTAAATGCCATACGGCTAAAACTTGTGAAAAAAACATCCGCGCCGTTAGGCATGCCTCTTTGATTTTATTAACGATCGTTTTCAACAAACAAATTAAAATATACGCGACATATCTTTTTAAAATTCGTGTTTGGTATATTGACATAATACAACCAAGTGTATGTATATTGGTCAAACAGGAAGTGATGACCCAACGGTAGTTTATTTGCTTTGATATCGATATCGTTTAGGACAATCATCTTGCATAATATAATTATCGTAACGAGCTGCAACATTTATCGGTAATTTGGCGGAAATCAGTGTAAGGACAACTTGTTGCGACAAATATCTTGACAGATAAGAAAAAAAGCGTCCAGATGTTTTGCGACTTTTGACGTTTTTCTTACATTGAGTATCAGCCGTGCTACATTCGACGTTGACGTGAACATCGCTTCACACACCCTTAAAAATTGTATATAATACATAATTGTTACATCTTATTTAGGACCATAGAATCAACAGCACACTAAAAGTTGTTCGAAACAAATGAATGCATGTCGAATTCGACATTTATTGCAGTATTTTATTTAAAAATATTTTATTTTAAGACATCCGTTGTAAGAAAACGCGCACTTGCGCAAAAACAACATGACATACATTTAACTGGCGCCCTTATGTAGCGCACTCGAGCGTTATTGACAGATAAAGTAAGTTGAAGTGTTGCCGGACAATTAATTTCAAAATACATTTCAACGTTTATATAATTCGATGTCCTTCTTTAAAACTTTGACATCAAAGAAATGTTTTCCTTAGTTGCAATTGTTAACGCATTACTGTTACAAAGTGTATTTGATAAAAAATGAACAAGGCTCTTTTCCATCAACCTAAAAAAGTTGAATGGGTTGAACTTGATGTAAGTTTGTTATGCTTTGTCTGTTTTATGTATTTAACTTATTAAAATACTTGAGAAATCAAACTGCACATTGCCATCAAATCAAAGTAAAAATTGGACATAATTTATTACATTTAATATGTGATCCGTAAAAGGAGAATAGTTTGTGGTGACTAATTTTTTGTATTAAGTGTGCATACGTTTAACATGAAGATGCACTATCGATATTATCTTACAGGTCAATTAATAGCCTTCAACACTCAAAAACTAAATGCGTTGTCAAAAAAATTCAATGCATTTCCCACTGTAATCTTCAACAAAGGAAATTCGTACAATCCCACCACGGGACACTTCACAGCTCCTGTGGACGGGCTATCCTACTTCACTGCCCAAATCTGCAGTAATTCCGGATACATTCTTTTCTTTTACTTGGAAAAAGGCAGCGAAACCATGCGCGTCAAGGTGCGTCGTACAGCTACCCAGCAGTTCGAATATAACTACAACTCATGTACGCCTGCATCCTGCTCTGTGAAGCTCAACATAAATTAACACATGTGGGTGCGGTTTTGGGGTCAATATACATATATATAAATAATCTTGTACGGGCCATAACTATGTCATTAATTGTGAGACTTTAAAATTACTTGGTACATTTGTTCACAATCATTGGACAGTGTGTCATGTGAAAGAATTATGTTGATATCTCCAAGGTCAAAGTTACACTTGGGGTTCAAAAGTCAAAAATGGCCATAAATGAGCTTGTCCGTCCATAGCTATGTCATTCATTGTGAGATTTTAAAATGACTAAACATTAATTTTGATCAAAGGCATTGGACGGCGTTTCATGCGAAAGAAATCAAGAGTTCAAAAGTCAAAATGGGCATTAATGATAATGGCATAATAATTCTTAAAAATCGCCATAAATTAGCTTCTATTTGTTTGAAGACAGCATGCAAAATTTTCTGTGCCAATGCAGCATGTGGGGGTGTACGTCACGTCTGTGACAAAGCTCCAGCTGTTTCCTGTACAGACCAGTGTTTTTTCTAAAGGCTATATTAATACATTTAATGTTGTTTAGAGTCTTTGTCTGAGAACCAAAGACCAGAAAGATACTTCCAGTACTACTTAGACAAGATCACAAACCATGCTCCTGCTTAAACTTCACAAAGCAAATCTAGATAAGTTCAACAACCCCCTGTTAAAAAAAACATTGTGGAAAGAACTGTGCAAATCTCTTCACAGTAATGGTTTTTAATAGCAAGCAGGTTGAAAGGAGATGGAATATCATCGTGGCAGCTTATCGTCGAGCTAAAGACAGCAACAGAGCATCGGGATCATAGAGCCATAATGTGATACTAAAACAGATTAAATAGAATTTGACACTTAAAGCAAAATAGATCTAACATTCGACCATCAGCTCAAGTAACGAATGATTACTTTGTGATGATAAGATGTGATCTATGGATTTTAATGAAAGTAAACCAATAAAAACAAATACAATACCTTAATATGAAATGTTATGTTATGTCATCATCATAGACATTTTGAACATAAATGCCTTAGACAAAGGTCAACCATATGATATTATGTTTCAATGGTTTTTAGCTCGACTATTATATATGAAATATATATAGTGGAGCTATCCTACTCACCCCGGCGTCGGCGTTAGCGTTCCCGTTAGCATGCAAATGTTAACAGGATCCACCATTTTTAACAGTATATCTAGTCTATTTAATGCCATAGCAACCAGAATTTTTGACATGGGAACGAAAAAAAATGACGTGCATGATCTCCATATTGCCATCTGTCCATGTTTCAAGTTTCATGAAAAAATATGAAGAACTTATAAAGTTATCGCAGGATCCAGAAAAGTGTGACAGACTGACGGACACACAGAGCGCAAACCATAAGTCCCCTCCGGTAAAACCGGTAGGGGACAATAACTACTGAGCAGTATAAGTGAAAACCAAACATTTTTTCAGAAATAATGGTCAATGACAATTTTTATTAGTATGTTTCATTATTTTTAATATAAAAAGTTAACCAAAATAAATTGTCCCAACAGGTTGAACAGAAACTGAAAGCTTATTATTTGATTTTATCGTGAACTGCCTGGTTATAATTGTTTTTTTCATAACGCCTTCGACAATATTTTGAGGTAAATATAATGAAAAATTATTATCAACAAAGCTTTTCTGGCACCCGTGTCCTCATAGAAAACAGCTTTGGCATGTTAAAGAGTAGAGTTTGCAGACTTATGTTTATTGATATTGTCAAAACAGTCAGTGCAAGTTGCATGCTGCATAATTTACGCATTTTAAATGAAGATAAAATTGACATTCTTTTTCAAAATGACTATGTGCAATTCTCAGCGCAATCGGTCTCTTAGTAGTAACAATTAAGTAATAAGGTCCGCAAAATACACGTGTGAAAACCGTTATATCTCTTTTAACTTTAATTGGCACTAATTAACATATGTGATAAATCTGCAAACTGTTAATTTGACGACGTCACTTTAAAAAAGTATTATTACCCAGACACTTATCAAGAAAACAACATATTGTATTAACTAGCATATCTCAATCAAACAATGTCTCTTTCAAAATGGTTGAAAACGGAAACTGTTCAGACACGTTCCCTTACTATAGCAGGATTGCCCGACCTTGCAAAGGCTCAGTCTATCAAAACAACATTGATGGCAATTAGCGAGCAGTGACCCATATGTGCGCTGCTTTATCGATCTTTTCGACAATTATTGGCATTCGGCAACACTTTCACGCTTCAGTGCACATTAACCCCAAGTCTTGCTGTCAACACAGATTAGCAGATTATGCTTCGTTATTACTCTGGTTGTTTTAATAAAAGTTTAATTATTATGACGGTCAGTATTCCCAAAAAATTTGAAATCCACGAAATAACGTGTCATCGAATTTGTTGATTTTTATTAAACCACGAAATTTCATACCGACGAATTTTTATACGTTAACAGTACACCAGAACTGCCGAAATCCCCCAAGTAAGAACACCAAGTTACGGCGTTAACTCTTTCCGTTTCGGAGATGCCAAGCTGTGGAACTCTTTGCCCCAACATTTTAGGGACCAGGTACATTTCAATCGGTTCTCCAGTTTGGTTAGCTCATGGGACGGAGAGAGTTGACGCTGTTCCTATTGCATGGATCCAACATAGTTGCTAAACATAGTCGATAAAATTTGCTTTTACTGCTTGCCTGCTTTATGTTTTTCACACACACTATGTTTTATGCTTTTTTCATGCAACGAAACCTACTATTATTAAATATGTAGGTTGCTAAAATTGGCTTTTTGTTGCTTGCCTGTTTTATGATTCATGCTTTTTGTGCTCGCTTGTTTTATGTCTCGTACATACTGTGACATGAGCTTTTTCTTTCATCTAAGGAAAATAATTATTAAATATATAGGTAAATCAGTATTATTATTAATAATAAGTTAAATTAACTTTTTCATAATTTTATTTGTTTTTTTCATTCACACTGTGATACATGTTTGTTTTATTAAATATGTAAGTTGCTTACGTTTGCTTTATGCTGCTTGCTTGTTTTTTATGAGTCATGCGTTTTGTGCTTGCTTGTTTTATGTCTCATGCATACTGTGATATATGCTTTTTCTTTCATGTAAGGAATATAATTATTAAACATATAAGTAAATCAGTATTATTATTAATATTAAGTAAAATCTTCTTTCATCATAATTGTATATGTTTTTCATGCACACTGTGATATATGTTTGTTTTTATTAAACATGAAAGTTGCTAAAATTGGCTTTCTGCTGCTTGCTTGTTTTTATGATTCATGTTTTTGTGCTTGCTTGTTTTTATGCTTCATGCATACTGTTATATGTGCTTTTTTCATGTAATGAAACTTATTAGTTCATGTAAGTTAGATCACTATCAAGTAAAATATTCTTTCATCATAATTGTTTAATGTGTTAAATATATGGTAGAATAATATCTTAATTCTTGTTACTTAAATTAGTAATTATGTTTTCATTCCATATATAACTTTCTTTTATTAAAACACTCATGGCTTACTTCTAAAACTACATAATAATCTCTTCATCTTTTTTGTATACCTAATCAGTTTTTACTTATGTGTGCCAGCTCCTTGTTTTTAACTAGCATATGTAATATTTTATGTGTCTATATTTTTATATATAGTTATTAATTTATTTGCATGTGGATTGTTACTAAAACCGAATATGATTTGTATTTATATATGCCTTGTACAGAACCATAATGCCTTAAATGTGACGGTAAATAGCTATGCATAGCTCATGTTGAACTGTTATTACTGTGAACCGACTATAAATAAAAGTTTGCATCTTGTACCTTTTATATTGTACGGTAAGTCCAATGACACTCTTAGACAATAAAAGCCGAAAGATCTTGAATGAATTGCTATTTGACCGTCACACGTTCATACATATCGACTATTATACGTATCCTATATCTTTAAAATAGAACCAGTCTGCATAAAAACAATACTCGAAAACAGCGCAGGGTTACATACAACCATGAAAATAAATATTCGGAACCGAAATTTCCAGGGGTGGATCCGTACCCGCGAATCTGAAGTTGGAGCCGATATCATCGGATATTTCGGGTACCCGTTGCAGCCCTAATGTTAACAGAGTTAATTATATGGTATTTTCTGCATGTTTAATGAAAAGTAACACTAGATGCAAGAATCGGCAATTCATGTTTAATAAATATATGGAAAAATTAGACTTTTAGAATATGCACGTAACCGTGTAACAGTATCATCAAAGTTATTTTGTGAAAAAGTTGTTCTTAAATCTATGTCAATGTTTGTGGATGAATGGAGAGCTAATCTTGATAGAAATGTTTGTCGAAATGGTAGAAGTGGTAATAAATTAAGAACGTATAAAGTGTTGAAAAATGACTACAAAACAGAGCACTATTGTAAAATATGTTTGCCCCGTAAGCATAAGTCATCACTAGCTAAATTCAGACTTGGAGTAGCACAAATAAAGCGTGAAACTGGTAGATATTAAAATATTTCTGTCGACAGAAGAATTTGTCCAATATGAAAAACTGCAGTTGAATGTGAAATCATTTATTACCATCATGCAATGCGTATAAACATATTAGATTTCCATTGGTGGAGAAAGCAAGTAGTCTGATGCCAGAATTTGTGAATCTAGGTGATGAGGATACGCTTATATATATTCTCTCCAACAATGATATTGTTAAACTTACAGCCAAAACCTGTTACAATATTCTTCAACTTCGATATAATATTCTATATACATAGCAAATGCATACCTTACTAAGTTAGTACTTTTTAAGTGTGCTTTAATGTAAATTAATGATCTAGGTGGGAGATGAGAACACACCTTTCAAGTTGACTGTTCACTCTTAAATTTAGTTTTGTTTAGTGCTTTTTTTATCGTTTTTGTATATATTATACTTATGTACTGATCTATTATTCAGATATTATTAATAAAATGGTGCGTTTGTCATATCCGACCTAGAATGAAAAAAACTGTTTTAACACTTTTATTGTATAAATGACTTACCTTTTAAATTTAAATTTGATAAGTAATGTTTTATCCCTGTGTTTGTGTGTCACCACTGACCAGTTTATAGGCGATATATGACTTTGTAAGACATAGTGCTTTATTTTCGCTTTCAATATTTTATGGTTAATTTCTTATTGAAAATTTTAGGGGAGGTCAGTAGGGGCAATGGAAATAGTTTTATGTGATATAGTCTTAAACTGTACTTTGCCATATGTGACTAAGTCTCATAACTCTAAGATTGTACAAAGCTGTTTTAACTGATGTTTTAACTGATGTCCAGAGTTTAGTAGAGACTATATAACTTTATGGTATTTGGAAGAGAGGCAACTCTGTAGTTCATGTTGCAGTTTTCTGTAATTTAAATTCGGGTGTTATCTCCCTTTCATTTCATTATTATTATGATGATTCTTGTGTTGATATAATACTCTAGTCTCCTATAACTCGATACTTTCGAGTGGCAGCATTTTATTATTATTATGCTCATGTTTTATGGTATGTTGTGATTATATATACATGTATGCTGATAAGACTTTAATAAACTAATAAACCTATAACTAAACTAAATTTTATAAAACTATAAACTAACAATAAATCATTAACTATTTACCCACACCTTGCAAACAAAACACCAATATATACAGTTATATACTATATTGAAGCCTTTACCATTATAATTACTTCACTTGCAATAGAAAATATATAAGGAAACTCACAATTTACCAACAATCAAAATCTAAATATTTCTTTCTCCGATTTTTGGGTGGAATTCAATTTAAAACTAGAAGTATACCCGCGTTTAATGAATAAAATTAGCAATCTAAAAAGCCATTCTAAAAATCTCGCGTTAACTTGAATAAATTACCTCCCCTAAGCTTATCGGAATGTTTTTAAAAAAAATACATGCATACGGATAAAAGTGTTCCCCGCAAAGCGTGATAATGAATCGCATGCCCGTGCCACTCGCTCTCCAATAACGCAATAAATAAATTGCAAACTATCTACAAACATCTCGACCGAAGACAATCTCCGTAAATAAGTTGCCATAATAAATATAGGAAATTTGGAACACAACACAAAGAGGCAAATATAATGTTAACTTAAGGTAGTACAACTGTAATGGGCAATATTCCAAAACCCATTAAAAGTATTATTTTCATAAACTTCATACCATATGTGGTCTTATTACACATTTTTAAGGTGGCTTTCCATGCAAAAAAAATTTTTCTTGATTTTTTCTGTATGATGACCCATAATTAGAATTTTCATCTAAATTAAATTACACCTGGGGATAAATAAATTCAATAAACTCATATTTTTAGCATTTTTTGTTATCAATGTTTGCATATTTAGTACAGGATATGATTGTAGATGATAAGATAATATAATACAAGACAATTGAGTGATAAAAATAATGAAAAAATCATATTTATTATGTAAGGTTCTTCGAAACTACAAACTCAATCCGTGTATGCAAAAATCACCCATACAAAAATTCTCTTTTTTTAAAGTTGTTTGTTATTTCTTTTGAATTTGAGCATTTATATTTTAGCAGAGACATGTGATCAGCTTAAATCAAAGAAAAAAAACAACAATTTGCCCGTGTATATTTTGAACAATTCACTAAAATCTATTAGGACTATAAGAAATATTTTTCAAGAAATTCAAAACCACATTATGGCAAATTGTCAAAATATGCAAAATAAACAGAGTCATTTACCAATCAGTTAACACATTCAATGTTCTTACTCTCTTCATACATATATTTAATACATTATGCAGTTATGCTAAATCTGCCTATGTAGGGATGGCGTTGGTTAGGTGGGTGTGGGGGTGGGGGGGTGGAGGCATAAGTAGGTCTGAAAATTAATTTTTTTTTTATAAAGATGTAAACTAAGTATTTTTCACTGTTATAAACCAAGATCTATAACATTCTTAGATTTAAATTCAAATGACCACCTACCTAACAAGCTTGTATTCATTTAATAACAATGTACAAACAAAAATATTAAATGCAAAACTAAGTAAGCGTATACTTTTAAGTTCCTTTGACATGGACAGGGCTTTCTACACTATATCCTTCAGTTAGTTACAAATACTCAAGCAAATTTGGTGAAACTTGGCATGCATATAAAAGGCAATGTAGGGATTAAGTGCAACCCTTCATTTTTCACCGTATGTGATTGATCGGGTCACTGTTACTAAAAATAGAAACAAAAATCACGCAAAATGGATCATACGATAAGTACTAAGGGTGCTTTGATGAAATTTTGTGGACTTATAAAGAGTATTATGGAGATTATGCAGTACCATATTTCTAACTTTAGTTGAAGTCACTGTTACTAAAAAATAAATAAAGAAATGCACACAATCTGACTACTGTAATTACTTAAAAACTACTGAAGGTACTGAAATAGAACATAATCAGAATAAGTGACTCTAGGCAAGCCTTCAGCATTTTTTTAAATGAAAACATCACGTATTGCATCCTCTACACTCCTGTTATTAAGCATTGTCAAATACACAAGTTTTAGCCCTGACTCAGCAATATTTTTAGCGGCCTAGGCCTTTTCATTACGCTTCATAAAATGAGTGGGCTCAATGTTGGACAATTTTGGGCTTTAGCACTGTTGAAAGCAATTTTTTGACACAGTCAATGGTGAAAAGCTGTGGGTCATTAGATCTTTTAAAGACAAATTCACAAATTGGAGCAACTTTCTAAGTGCTGCCACATCTGCCATGGCATCGTGTGCAACTGTGCATTGTATGTTTCACCAAGAAAGTGTAAAACAAAATCAACTTGCTTCAAGGACTGCTATGGATAAAATTTTCTGAATATTGATAGAGAATCGATTAAAGCGCAGTTATACAAAATAAATTGCACTTACATTTACCAAGATTGAAACAAAAACAGTTAAATCAAAATGACGACCATTATGAACAACTAAGCACACATTTCGAAACTGTTCAAGCCAATGTATAATTCTTTCGACAGCCATATTGACACTTGCTGCACAACTTATCCAATGAATGGCATTGTCCTGACACTGGCTGCACAACTTATCCAATGAATGTCATTGTCCCATCACTCATTGAAATGCCTGTAACTTGTAAAGCCTCTTGACTTATTGGAACAGTTGGCCTGACTTATGTTGCGAACTGACTACCAGACTGGACTCTCACCGATGCATATGGGTAACCTGCAGGAGTTCCCTTCCTTCAGCTAGAAACATAGTTGACAATGCAATCTAGTAAAATATTGACATGCAATATCACATTTAGAATGCAACTTAATTTAACATAATATATTGGAATTTTATTAGGTTAATAATCATACTGCTGATCTACCAGCCATAAAATATGTGAACTGCTGATCTACCAGCAATGAAATTTGTTTTAATATAGAAGAACAAAACCATGATGTTTTAAGAAGATTATTGTTTTTTTGACATATTTTTTGGCTATTATTCTAGGATTGGGACAATTTTCAGCTTATTAGGAGAAAATACTTGTATTTTGAATTGGGAATGGGTCAGACATTCTGACCCGCAGGATTTGTATAAAAAGGCCTGTCAAACGTTGCCTAAATTACACTTGTGATATTAGTGGTCAACGAAGAAAATTGGTTTTACAACACATTTTATATAGTTTAATGTTTTCCATTTAATTATGCAAAAATGTATTGTTACCGCTGATAATCCAAATAATAGATTCTTACATCATTTGATTTAAGATAGCATCGCTAACTGCAATCCTAGCTGATTCAGTCGCAACTTGCTCTATCACCTCACCAGCTGGCTGTTCCATTATTTTTAAGTTGGTGTTCGATATTGTTTTGAGGTTTAATGTGGACAGGCTCACAGCATAATGTTTACACGGGATGGTCCACACAGGCTGTCCACAATTGCTAAATGCAGAAACAAATATAACTATAGCAAAGATAAAAGTAAGTACAAGATCTAAAAAAACACACATTTACTTCTGGTTACTGAATCTCGATGTTTACAAATTACAGTAAATAGAGCATAGACAAAGACCATAATATAATGATAATAATGCCCGTAATTTACATTTTTGAACTATATGTCTATATAAATGATTACCGTATGTGTATTTTATATAAACGCTCTGATCATCTGTGACCTTACCTGATTCAAGTTTTGTGTTGACACCAAAGTAGGTATTCCACTTTTCCAGGTCCATTTTCCCCATTGTCTTTGACTCTGTGGGTTTTACCATACGCTGCAGTGTTTACCAACTGGCAGTCAATGTTACTACACTCTATGTACATATTTTTTTCTTTTTTGCTACTTCTTTTTTACTCGTTAACCGTCTTTTTGGTTACGATTCAAGGTTGTTGTTTTTTATGTTGTCGCGAAAATACATTACTTTCGTTTCTTTTTTTACACAATTTTGATAGAAAAACCTACTTTGACGTCGTAATATATTGAACTATGCATATCGGCGATACAATCTATCATTGAATTATATAAAACATGTTTTTATTTAAGATTTTTACTTTGTAAATAATAAACCGAACAAAACGGACATGTCACGTTATTTACCGACATTAGCCGACGTCAACAGATCTTACAAAAAACGCGGGAAATGATTACAGTTGCACTTACATAACCTATCTACCTGTATCGTGTCGACCGACTCCGATCCATGGACTATAGCCACGGGAGGTTCCCCCGAACGGGACATGGACGACGGGCCGATTAGACGAGCGCCATCGGCCCACTCGTCGGAGCAACGCTCGGGCTGCATCTAACTGTATCCTACCGACCTGGCCCGAGCAATGATATAAAAACAACCTATATATAGTTACTCCAAAGCAGAGAATAGCCGACGGGCCGCTTCGACGAGCGTAATCAGCCGCTGGGTCGGTGCCACCCGATACGACTCGAGTTAAACTGTTCAAGAGGCTTTAGGTTAACGGAATTAGGCTGTATGGACAGGCAGTAATATTACCATCATACCATTTGGTATGGGGTTAGCCTCTAGATAATAGCTTATTAATAGATAAAGAAGGAAAATAAAGTAGGCTACGGAAACTCGTCTTCTCGAATATTTATGAAAAAATAATGGGAAAAAAAGGTTTTTTAGGTCTTGAGCCCAACAAAAATTGAAATATTGGTTATAAACATTTATTTTATTCAAGGAATTTGAACATTTTAAGATAATATTAAATACTGAAGTGGATCTTGTTACTGCGGGTTTATTCGAAATACCTGTGAAATATATTCATAATTTTGAAAACACTAGGGATTTGTTTGTAGTTTAATTATATTTAAGTATGCAATACCAAAAATAATAAACAAGAATTGTAAACAGAACAGGGTTTCATTCAATCGTGTACTTATTTATTTATGTATTTATGTATTTATTTATGTATTTATATATTTATTCGTTCGTTCGTTCGTGCGTGGGTTCGGGCGTGTGTGCGTTCGTTCGTTCGTTTCTTCCTTCTATCGTGCCTTCTTTCCTTCGTTCCTTCGTTCCTTCGTTCCTTCGTTCCTTCGTTCCTCGAGAGGCAAGGGGGGAAGGAGGGAAGGAGGCTTCTTCCAGAAGGAAGGAAGGAAACGGAAGGAAGAGGCGGGAGGGCCTAGGAGGAAGGACGGAAGGAAGGTAAGACGGAAGAAGAAGCAGGAAGGACGCCGGAGGAGGAAAGTGAGAAGGAAACTGGGGGAAAGTCTTCCTTCCTTCCTTCCTTCCTGGTCTTCCTTCCTTCCTTCCTTCCTATCCTTCCTTCTTCCTTTCCTTCCTCTTCCTTCCTTCCTTCCTTCCTTCCTTCCTTCCTTCGTTCCTTCGTTCCTTCCTTCCTTCGTTCGTTCCTTCCTTCTTCCTTCCTTCCTTTCCTTGCCTTCCTTTCGTTCGTTCCTTCCTTCCTCCTTCCTTCCTTCCTTCCTCCTTCTTCCTTCCTTCCTTCTTCCTTTCCTTCCTTCCTTCCTTTCCTTCCTTCCTAATCCTTCCTTCCTTCCTTCCTTTCCTTCCTTCCTTCCTTCCTTTCGTTCCTTCCTTCCTTCCTTCCTTCCTTCCTTCCTTCCTTCCTTCCTTCCTGTTCCTCTTCCTTCCTTCCTTCCTTCCTTCCTTCCTTCCTTCCGTTCCTTCCTTCCTTCCTTCTAATTCCGTTCCTTCCTGCCTTCTTCCTTCCTGACTCGTTCCTAGTCCTCCTTCCTTCGCTTCCTTCCTTCCCTTCCTTCCTTCCTTCCTGTCCAGGTCTCTTCCTGGTCCTTTCTTCCTTCCTTCTTCCTTCCGGAATGCATAGAATTTACGATAGGAAGAGTAGGATAGGGTTCCTTCCTACGACATTCCTTAGGCAGTCCGCTTGTCAGAATCGTTCCTTCCTCCTTCCGTCCTTACTTCAATCCCTCCTTCCTATCCTTAAGTTGTACATTCCTTCAGCCATTCCTGCATTCCTTCCTTCCTTCCTTCCTTTCCTTTTCCTCCTGCTTCCTTTCTTGCTTCCTTGCTTCCTTCCTTCCTACCTTCCTACCTTCCCTCCTTCCTTCCTTCATTCCTTCATTAATTCATACATGCCTTTATTCATTTATTTGGTGTGTTCGTTTGTTTGTTCGTTTGTGAGTTCGTTCGTTTTTTGGTTTGTACCTTTGCTCGTTCGTTCGTTCGTTCGTTCGTGCGTTTGTCGTTCGTTCGTTCGTTCGTTCACTCTTTCATCTTTTTATTTATTTTATATTTATTTATTCATCTATATATTTATCTGTATATCTATTCATTTCGTTGGTTAGTTTGTTCATACGTGCGCTTGTAAATTGGTTTATTGGTTTATTGGTTCATTCGTTCTTTCAGTCAGTCAGTCAGTCAGTCAGTCAGTCAGTCAGTTAGTCAGACAGTCGTTCTTTCGCACGCTCTTGCGCTTTTTGTTCGTTCGTGTTTGCGTCCGTCCGTTTGTTTGTGCGTTTGAGCAAATGGGTGTTTGTCATTATCATCATCATCATCATCATCATGAGCAGCAGCAGCAGCACCATCAACATCATCATAATCATCATCATCATCAATATATTTTTATTGTTATTTTATTTATTTATTTATTTATTTTTTTTTTTTATTTATTTTTTTTTAATTTTTTTTTTTTTTTTATATTTTTTTTTAATTATTTTATTTTTATTTTATTTTTATTTTATTTTTATTTTATTTTTATTTTTATATATATTTTTTTATTATTTATTTTTTAATTTGTTTTATTTTTTTATTTTTTTTTATTGTTAATTTTTTTTTTTTTTTTTTATTTGTATTTCATTTATTTATATATTTTGTATTATTTGTACTTTATATTATATAAGATGCATATTTCATTTATGTTGCCACTTTAAAACAAACTACATGTTGAATGAATGTTTTTAATCGATTGGTGATATCGTCACGTAGCAGCAGGAAGGGTGCCTTGGGTATTTGATGACATCTCATGCCAACATGACGAGACAGCGTATATAGCGGACCCTCTTGATATTTTTTTCGGCCGGGATTTTCAAGAATTTTAAATAATTTTAATTAATTATTAATTTAAGGTAAATAAACTTTCATAAAATTATACATAATAACCTTTTTGAAAATAAACAACAAACGATTAATGTTTTGACACCCATTT
This sequence comes from Dreissena polymorpha, assembly GCF_020536995.1. Classification (NCBI taxonomy): domain Eukaryota; kingdom Metazoa; phylum Mollusca; class Bivalvia; order Myida; family Dreissenidae; genus Dreissena; species Dreissena polymorpha. The sequence continues at coordinate 79,176,419 of NC_068364.1, forward strand.
TATTTGAAGTATGCAAAGCCGAAAAATATCAAGAGATTCCGCTGTATACTCTGTCTCATTATAAAATTAACACCCTGTCTGTGTTATAAACAAGGGCTGTGATCGTTAATTTATTAAGCTTCATTAATAATTAGCTTTATTGATATGTTTCGTGACCAAAATATTTCAATTATTCCATAAAAATATAATAATCATGTCAAAGGAAATTAAATGGCCGATATCTAAACAAAATCATAAGCACCAAGACCGTAGCATCAGTTCAGTGCGTTAAGACCGCGCACTACATTCTTCCGTCTTCATTCCTTACTTACTTTCTTTCGTAAATCATAGTTTCTGTCGTATACAGAATACTATTCTCCTAAGTAAGATGTAATTTTTAAAACTTAACTCCAAATATAAACGCTACAAATCGGTATATAGTACGAACATGTCAACATAGATTCTTAAACTGCACACGTTCGGAGCATAAGTATCGCGCGCTACTTTCGAACGCCTTCAAACCTTATTTACTTACATTTTTAAACCCTTTTTTCTATCGTATACAGAATCCTATTCTCCGAAGCAAGATGTAGTTTTAAAAACTGAACTCCAAATATAAACGCTACAAAGCGGTATAAAGTACGAACATGTTAACCCTAAATCTAGATTCTAAAACGGTATGGTATTTGCAAAAGTTAAAGTTATAACTCGCCGGGCTGTGAAAAATACTAAACGTAGGCTTTCTAATGATATAAAATTCGTCAAAATCGGCCGAGAAATGAAATAATTTTAAAAAACGTAAGTGGGTACATCAAAATGTATATTCTCGGCGCTTCGATGAACGCAATTCGATAGCTACTGGTCACGTGACTAAGTTACGACAAGGTTTAACGCGCGGGGGTAAAACATACAATGTTTATTTTTTGTGTTTAACGCGCTATAAATCCATTAATAACAACGGAAATATACTAAAAGTTATAAATTTTTTAAAAGAGGAATTATTAAGGAACAATATAACGTATAAACAAATGACATCGGATTATTAGTTTTTGCATAAAATTGAATTTTCTACAGTAAGGGTTAAATACTCGATTCAACTCTTGTCAATATACGCTCCGTGACAAAACGAACCAATGACCTGAACCAATCAGCAAACAATGAACAAACGCACAAACGAACTAACAAACGGACGGACGGGGGAATGAATAAACGAATAAATAGATAGATAAATAAATTATTAAATAATTAATAAAATAAAACCCTGTTCCGATCACACTTATTGTTTGTTATTATTTTTACTATTGTATACTTGGATATAATTCAACTATCAACAAATCCATAGTGTTTTCAAAATTATGAATCTATTGTACAATTTACATGTTTGCCAAATAAACCACGCGGAAACAAGATTCACGTAAGTATTTTTTATATTCAATCTAAAATGCTCCAAATTCCTTGAATAAAATAAATATTTACAAAATTTCAGTTCTTTATAAGTTCAAGACCTAAAAGGGCGTTTTTCTTTCATTATTTTAAATAAATTATCGAGTAGATGGAGATACCGTGGCCAAACCCATCCCTTTCTTATCTATAAATAAACTATTTATTTATAGATCTTCGAGCAAGGTTATCTAGAGGCTAACCCCACCAAATGGTCTGATGGTAAATACCATTGCCTGTCCATACAGTGTAACTCCGTTAACCTAAGGCCTCTTAAACGGTATTAATCGAGTCGTATCGCGTGTCTGTGCCCTGTGGAGGCGCCATGGACGTGAGCGGGTTGTCATGATGCAAATCAAACCTCAGTCTAACATTAACAGCACACAATGCTAAAACAACGGAAGAGTACGCTTTGAATTCCCCAACACGACGATCACTCAGCCTTTTAACCACTATGGATGAGTTCAACTCTACCTTTCAAAACCACTAATCAACAATCGGGTCAACAGTTCCCGGAATCCGCGAGACCCCCTTTTTCCCTTTGTTTTTTACGCTGCACTCAGCAGCCGTCTACGTACGCAGGGGCGTACAAACAGACCACTTACTTCCACGTGCAAACGGAAGCCAAATTAAGTGCGAACGTGGGTAACTAACACCTACCCACAGTGCAACCCCTTTTTATGAAAATATCAAATTTGACCATACAATATATTTTCCATATGTATACTATTAAAATATGTTGGGTTGAGCGTGTCGGTCGGGGTAGTGGGGCGGACCGCCGCGCGCTACGGCTCTGTAGACAAGACCTACCCAAGATCACAAAAAAAGAAACGAATAGTATTTGTTTTTCTTCTCTGTCTTGTCGCCGTAGGATTAGTTGTTTGCATGCCATTGTTTGATAACCATTGTATTTGCTATTCCTAATGTACCTATGTTCCTATGTGGCCGGATCGGATGTAATGAACGATAAGCATCATCCCAGTTCACGGTCTTCCCCGGCCAAAATACAATAATAAATAGGACTACTGCCTTTGTCATCATAAATAGTATAAACAGAAACATGAACGTGCGTGCTCCCTCTAATACAAATTTATAGCAGTAAATAATAATAATATCATCATCGTCGTCGTCGTTATCATCATCATCATCAGCAGCAGCAGCAGCAGCAGCAACAGCGTCATCATCACCATCATCGTCATCATCGTTCTCTTCATCGTCCTGCTCTGCCGCCTCCAGCTCCTCCTCCTCGTCCTCCTCCACCTTATCGTCATTATCATCATCATCATCAGCAGCAGCAGCAGCAGCAGTATCTTCATCATTATCACCATCAGTAGCAGCATCTTTATTATCATCATCAACAACATCGTTACCGTAATCGTCGTCATGGTCGTCGTCATGGTCGTCGTCATAGTCATCATCATCATCATCATCATCATCATCATCATCATCATCATCATCATCATCATCATCATCAGCATCATCATCATCATCATCATCATCATCATCATCATCATCATCATCATCATCATCATCATCATCATCATCATCATCATCATCATCATCATCATCATCATCATCATCATCATCATCATCATCATCATCGTCGTCGTCGTCGTAATCGTCGTCGTCGTCGTCCTTATCGTCGTCATCGTCATCATCGTCGTCGTCGTTTTCATTGTTATCATCGTCGTCATCGCCGTGCTCATACTACAAACACTATGCAACGAAGTTACCGGTAAAGGATACTGTAAAATTCAAACAGCAATAACAACAGTAACCATTAACAATTTCAACAACCGTAAAACCTATAAGAAGCTCATTTTTGAAGTGAATAAGGATGATTCTCTTTTGTATTATGACCAATATCTTATCGATTGATTGAGTTTGCTGCTTAAGGTATTAATAACCTAATGATAATGAATTGATAATATTTAGAAAAAAATGGTTACAATGTCGTTTACCCCTCTTAGATGCAGTATTTGACCAATTCAATGTGTCGCTAAAAGTATTCATTACACATTCAGTCCAAAAAGCGTTACGAGTTGCTTTGGAAACTGAATGGATTGTATAACCGCATTCCTATACAAATGGTGTTTGTATCAGGGCCTGTTTAATTTCTACGCTTTATTGCAATTCATAAAACTATCAATAAGGGTATGTACTCTAGACACACTCTGTTATCCAAACAATCCTTGTGATCATAAACAAATAATCAAATAAATCTAAATAAAATTAAATGATAAAAATGGTATTTTCCTGTTTTTGCTGTTGCTTGTTATCAACAGAACAGCGAACAGTTTCTACTATCAATTCAAATATCTTCAATTAATAACACGCTCAAAGATTAGAAGTTTATCTGAATATGTAAACAGAAACATCTATGTGTTTGCTCTAGAGCTTTAGAAAGCAGCAAAAGGACAAAGCTGTAGCAGTTTTCTGATTGTGCTTGAATATTTGTGATTGTTGTTGTTTCATTAATAATATCATGAGTTTAAGTTTAAGTTTAAGTTTATTCTGTCTTTGATTCAAGGCCACCGGCCCATAACAAAATGCATATATACTGACTTGAATATAAGCATATATGTACATACATTAATAATTGTTATCTGACAGAGTCGGAACAAAAAAAAAAAAATAAACAGTTTTATATATAACTAAACAATGGTTCAAATGCAAACAAAGTGGTTACAAAGTTGACATACTACGAAGGGTGTACTTGATCATAAGTATTACTTATCTTCAGTATATTAATACTATCTTCTCATTATATTATTTATCAGCTTACAAACAGCTAAAATTTCATAATTTCTTCCAGAGTTTAGTAAATTGTAAAATCTACCAACTGTAAAATGATTAGGTTGTATATTAGGCAAATAGAATGAGCGTATATCTGAGTACTTTTTACAGTCAAATAAAACATGGTGCTCATCCTCAACAACAGCGATATTGTGGTTTAAACAGTATGTACAAAACCGCTCAGCTCTTGATATACCAAAGTGTCTTCCTGTTTCAATTGCAAATTTGTGACTAGAACATCGAAACTTGGCATAGCTATTCCGAAGAGAAAAAGGCAAGTCCATTAATACATATTTTTCAGTCTCTAATAAAGATTTAAAATGTTCATAGTGATCACATCTAGGAGAAGAGTCAATATGATTTCTCCAGTCTTGTTTAAGGCAATCTGATACTCTAAGCCTAAAACAATGTATAAAACAATCAATGTCTCCGATGTCTTGAGAAAGCCAAACAAGTCCAAAACCGTACTTACAAAGGATTATTCTTACTTCTGATGCCCATGTATGCCTACCTACTGAGTCAAGATCATATAACATAATATAGGTATTATTGATCGCAAGTGTACATTCAATTGCCTAATTATATACTTTAAATTGAAATGAAATTAAGTTTCAAACGTGTAGCCACCCCATTTATTATTTATTATGTCTCATTTTTGTCTAAATACACTTATGCAATGTTTATCGCTCATGAAGCCCTAGAATATATATTCTAGCCATAATTAATGTAAATTTACTTACTGTATAGTGTAATGTCTAGTATTTTATAAAAATAAATTGTGGTGCATTTACGCACCCTCTATCAAGCTACTTCTCCATAGACCCTCTATTATCTTTTTTCGTTTCGGTTTAGGTGGTCGTTACAGGGGAACAAAAGGTTTAAATTTACAACCGAGAAAAGTTTATATTTACGCTCTTACATGTATAAGCATAGTTTCCCTTAAATGACAATAATCATATAACTAATATTCCTTAGAAATTATTTTCTTTTCACCTTTGTACTCTATTTCTAAAGATCACCTATATTTCATGTTTGGTATAGGTGGTCTGACACAACATGTGTCAAATTTGGGAAATTATTTGTATATTTAAGCGTAATTATGTATGATCATCATTACATTTTTCTACCAACAAATTGTATAATCTATTCTCCCTTAACTTACTTGTGAATACTTCATATGTATATCAGTGTGAAATGTAAATAAATGTGTTATATTATTATTTCATCCGCTAACGTATGATTGTATTAATTTGGTACTGATTTTCATATACTGTAATATATAATGACTGTACACTACTATTTTCCAATGCCGTTTACTTATGCATATTTTTATACACGAGTTATTCGATAAAAAAAGCCTGCATCTTTTTAATACGTAACAGATTTGTACATAAATCTGTTTGGTTCTCATAGCCCTGACTTTTTAAATCACTACTTCTACAGATCTTGGTAAACTGGCTAAAAATTCATATTTTAACTAGCTGTCTTATGTAACCATTATCATTAAGTGGTTACAAATCACTTCTTAATGACCCCTAGGCTTAGCTCTTTCTTCCTACATGCTGAACACAATAATTATATCAATTTGCTTAGTTCTTACGGTTTAAACCTTTTGTTTCCTCTATAGGCACAGCTGACATCTTGGGTAGCCCAATTATTATCCAGTCGACCATGATTTATGCCATTGGCAAATCCCATTGTAAATCGTCATCGTGTGCAGTCGAGCGAATAAATCAGTCAAAATGACCTAAACCATTCCAACAATTGAAACTATCAACAGCAAGCAGCAATATTGCATTAATCTCACTAATTAAACTTGCACCTTTCAGTTAAGAAATTTTACATTTAGCAAATGCTTAACGAATCAGCGCGTGCTAAAGAAAACGACTTGTACACAAGAAAACACCGCACAATATAGGTCAAAGACCACTAATTATACTATACACATCCACATATCGGGCTACATAATTAACTACTGACCGTTACATCATTCGCAGGCAATAACCACTATGTATGAGTATTGGTGTTGCTTTATTATATAAATTCAATATCTTCATATATATTTATTAATTCTACCGTTCATACCCCCACTCTCACTGTGTGTTGTTGTTGTAAAAATTATCGGATGCCTCAATATTGTACTTAATATTGTACTTTGTTATATTGCCCATATTGTGTATGTAATATACTTTGGTGAAAATAAAGTTCTGTTCTGTTCTGTTCATTTTGTATTTCCACATGAGGTATTCCGGTCACACAATCTATTGGCATACCATACATTATCTTGTATCAAAATATTTTTAATCAGCTTACTAATATTAAGTGGAATTGCAATATGTCAATAATAAGTCATCAACACAATTGACTGCATGTATGTTTAATTGTTTATCCATATGATCATTTATAGTTTAGGGAAAAATAAGTTTTGTCAATTTTTATTTAATACTTTACAAATTGTTAAAACCATTCAAATAAAACCTACTTTAACTATATACCGTATGTTTCGGTCATTTTAAAATATTTATTTTCGTGTCCGAAAAATTAAGTATGAAACATATTTAGAGACAAGTATGTTCGTTTGTCAATTATTTAATTGAAGTAGAAATAATACAGCAATGTACAATAATTGTATTGTGCTGTACTCTTCGTTCTCTTCTTTAAAATAAAAACATCCTGACATCATTGCAATCACCTGAAATAATATATAAAAAGTAAAAACATTAAACATTTGCCTTTCTTAATACGATGTCATTTACAACGCTGTTGGAAGACACCATTGTTTATCACAAATTTACAAGGTAATTAACCCGATATCGCAAATGTAATCGCCGATTGCCCTCAAGCATGATTCGGCCAAGTTTTATTACTTTAATCAGGTTGTTAAAATGCATGATCGAAGGGTCACCAGATAAGCGAAAACAGGGCAAAAATCTGATAAAATAGCGCTGTTTAATTGACTGAACGAAAATCCGTATGTCCGAAAATTTAGAATCATGAAATATAAATATTTTGGCTAAAAAGGAGATCTAAGATAATTTAGAATTACCGAAAAGTAAGAGAAATTACGGTAGTTTTTATGGTGTTAAATACACACACAACAACATACATGTACGTGACAATTTGTACATAACAATATCATATAATGCAATTGTTATCAGTTTTAAAATCATATTTATTGAATGTGTTTGATTTAAGCAGGATAATTGCTGTCAATTTAACATTGCACACGTTCCTTTAATTGGATCGTAACCGTTATAAACACGTTTAATATAGCGGTGATAGCTTAAATTTCCGTTTTTATTAAATACACGACTTAGTCAATTATATTTAACACTTTAATTATTTGACTATTTATTGTTTTCCTATTTATTCTCCAATTAATTTACAGGTGTTGATGATGAACTTAAAGAAATATATAATATGTTATGAATCAGTCAAATCTTTGTTAACTTCTACCATTACTTAATTGTAATAATTATTATCATCCATGTCACCACACTTGTGTATTTTTGCATTTGACTTAGAAGCAATTGTAATGCTTAAAAGCTAATAAATGTTGCTGTTGTTGTTCTTGAACAAAAACATTCTATACGAACATATATGTTGATTAGGAATAGCAACACTCAAGTGTGATATTGAACATATTTAAATGAATGTACACGCATGGTAAAACTAGTTTATTATAGTTCAATAACTCGATTCGTTCCTTAGTGTTTATTTCAATAATTATTAAACATATGTATTTGTGAACACTTTTTGTCATCCAATATTATAATGTAGACAAATACTGCAAATAAAATCATAAGCATAACAGTAAAATAGGTTTTGATTAATATTATAATGGTGTTTATTTTGTTATAAAACCATTTATGAGGATGACGTTCATAGTATGACACAGTATTTCTGGAAAAGATATATACCGGTACATATGCACATATGTTTTTGTTGTTTCAATATATTTGTGAGTTGCATACATTAAATGACGAATACCTATTAATTTGTCATCGGCGTCGCTCTGCAGAGCGGCGACTAGTATGTTATGCATTTTTTCGCTTATGGGAGGATAAGTTATTTTACGGATCAATGTATATATTTTTGTTTTAAGAATATCTTGCATAGTGGTGATTTTTTGCGTAAATTAGTGTAAATAAGTACTGCATTTGTGCCTATTACATTTATTACAACATTTATTGCCAATAATTCAAATCTAATTGTTTTAATTAAAAACTGATCCACAACTGATCACAGGGGAAAGATCAAAGGGACTTGGCAAATACGCGAAACTTTCTGGTTTTTTATAAAAACAAAACATAATCAAATATATTTATTTTGTGGTTTTTCTAATTTGCTTATTTAGTGGAGAATCAATGTAGTACGATATTTGACGACCTATCGCGCAAGCAAGTTTATTGGACGGCGTAGTGGTACGAAAACGTACAATGTATTAGTTTATTAATATACATAATAACGATCGCTATACACAACTTCACCAAATAGCAGTACATAAATAATGTCAGCCGGAATAGCTCAGTTGGGAGAGCGTTAGACTGAAGTTGTTTAAGCAATAATCATCTAAAGGCCCCCTGTTCAATCCCGGGTTCCGGCACGAACGGAACAGTTCGGCGGCTGACATTTTTTTTCAGTCAGGTTAATAAATATAATAAAGCTTTATTTTATATAGACATGTTAAAATCCATTTTACTACAATTGGACATTTTTATTAAAGTTAATGGATGCCGCGTTTTGACAATAACATTAAATTAAAATTTCTTACATCACTTAAATATCTTATAAAAAATAAACGTGTTTTATATTAACAAATAAATGCAAACAACACATCTATTATCCATGCATTTTATGGTTGACTATCATAGGCCCTAAGTACTATCCCTACCACATATAGAGCGCGAAGCGCGACACGTATTATCGATTGTAACAATGAGTTGCGATAAAGGAAGCAGCCGCTTATCAAGGAGGAGCTGTGTCCCAGCAACCCGTTTCCCTTGAGTCAAGCACTCCTCGGAGTGTTTTGTTTAAGAACCACATATAGAGCTCGAAGCGCGACACGTATTATTATCCAGGTGGTATGGGACCTTTAGCATTATCCGACCATTACGTCTATAGTTATCTTCCTTAGAATTTGAGAAATTTTGAAATCTTTGTTCGAAGTCCAAAGTTTTCAAACGATTGTTCTCAAACTTGCACAGGTTTTTTTATCAATGAGAACCCAACCCACACTCTATATGAGCAATATCGGACCATAAGTCCAGAATTATGTCTCTTTGAATATAAAAATAAAAGTGAAAAACTGCTTGGTTAGGTGATTATGTCAACATTTTTCATCAGATTCTTTCCAAACTTACAGTGTCTTCAAATCAATGAGCATTTAACCTCATTTAAAATGAGAAACATCGGGACAATAAGTCCAGATTTTTTTTCTATTAAATTTGACAAAATTAACAATTTTCACTTGTTTAAAAGATTTCGCAACTTTCGTCTGAATCTTTCCAAACTTGTTAAGTGTTTTTATATCAGTATTACTCGAACCCTATTGAAAATGATGAATATCGGAGCAATACATATATTATGATCTTTTACTGAATTTCAAAGTATTGTTAAATGCAGCTTCTTAATGCAATTTACAGTTTTCATTCATTTTTTTAAACTTTTTACAATGTTTTCATATCAATGAGTACTCAACCCCTATCGTAAATGAGCAACGTAAGCATAAGTTCAGAATCATCTCCCCTTGAAATTGAGAAAAATATGAAATTACGCTTACAAGAGGAAACATACACAGTTCTGTTCCATTAATGAAAACTGCACACGGATGCCAGTAAAAAAAGGAAATAAATGTAAATAAAATCAACTATGAAATATTTTGGGGTTAAAACACAAAATCGTAGATAATGGTTATTTGGGGGTTATAACACAACATCATAAATAATGGTTATATGGGGGTTAAAACACAAAATTATAGATAATGGTTATACCAGTATCTTTTTCTATTTTGTTTCAAATAATCGGAAATAGATTAATATTTACAGCAGAAAAACATCGTTCCATTTAACTTCATTGAGTGCCTTTTACACTGAAATTCCCGACGCCCTTTGATGCTTTGCATCAATACTTATCTTGTACATGTACAGACATCCTTATTATTGGATTGCGGACAATTTGAAAATTAAACTAGCATCATTTAAGTGGGATTATTTGAATCGTATAAACTTTTATTAAACCTAATTAATGTGCTTGCAACGGTTTTCTTATTTAAAGCGCTGAGTACGAAGCATCAAGCTATATTTTAATTTATGACACTTATCTTGAATGTATGTCATGATATTAAAATGAGATAAATCTGAATTAACAGTACAACGTAGCGGTATGAAAGCTTGAGGGGTTGGTTTGTACTAAGTTTTGTCAATTTTGCTGTAGTAAACGTTTGCACAATCATAACGCTCAGGCATATTGTGATGGTGATATGATCATAACAAAAAGGATATATGATGATGTTGTTGTCCATGATTATGATGAGGATATACATTAGTTTTTGAATTAAGATAGCTAATTTCAAATAAGATACACACACATCACAATTCCCAAATTGTCAGTTAGTTATAGTATCGTTTGCCTCTCAGTGCATTATTAATTTAATGCCTCGTTTATCTCTTAATCCTCGCCCAATGCGGTGGCCCAGTCTGTACACTGATACTTATACACGATATATTGGCCCACAATAAAATCTCTTATAAAAACATGTCCCTCAGTGGACTGAAAAAATGGCTGTGTAGGATATCAATAATGAATTATTTTATTTAAGTATTATATATACATGTATAGTATTTATTACTTATTCAACAAATACTACTACAATAATGACTAGGAAAACCAATGTTACAATTTATGTGTCTTCTTTGCTTTCTTCTTATACGACAAACACTACTAAAACAAAAAAGCAAGAAGCTGCTATTGCTTCTGCTTCTGCTACTGCTACTGCTACTACTACTGCTACTGCAACTGCTACTGCTGCTGCTACTGCTACTGCTAATGCTAATGCTAATGCTAATTCTAATAAGTATAACAATGCTTCTTTTAGTTACACATGTATTACTACTATTGCCACCAATGCTTCACATCTTCTTTTTAAATATTTCATTTCCTTAGAACATAACGTAGATGATCTTTTCACATTTTCTTAAAGGTGTTAAGAATTTATTCTTTCCTGCGATTTCTGTTTTATTAGACCGAATTATATAAGTACATATAACAGACGCTATTGCACTTATATGTACTAAAACAACATTTTGTCGTAATCAACAGTTTAACATGACGCAGTTTCCTCGGAAATCAACCTTTATGTGTAAAACTTTATCAAGGTAATTGATGTCCGTCTGCCCTGCCACAATTTTATATTAATTGAGCCCAACGTGTGAAAAAGATCCCTTTGTGAGGGGGCGATAAATGCTCTTTCTATTGTTTAACAGTGGGAGGCTGAGAAAACAAATGTTACAATTAATTTGTCTACTTTACGTTCTTCTTTTTTATATTTTCTTCTTGTTAATAATTCTAGTTTTAGATTAAGTCATACACATATCTTTTAAGTAAGCTTAGTTGCTAATTGGTTATGCCACGATTTTACAATACTAATAATTAGTATTATTGTTAAATTGCGGCATAACCAAAGGGAGCAACTAAGCTATATAAATTAACGTTAATGGATAGATATTTGTTTGGATATTAATACTATGATTTGAACCGTAAAATCCCTATTCAGACACAGGTGTAGTTTGTAGTTCTTATCATTGGTCAGATGATTGTAATTATGCTAATAGAAAGATAATCATGATTTTCAGATGCAAGACCTGTCCTGAAGCTGGTGGCAAAGATGACATCGTGGTTTCAATTGATGAAGGCAGGTGGTTTGAAAAAAAAGGTTCATGAAGATTTGGCCAATGTTCAAGGCAACAACAAAATGCACAGTGCAAGCTTCCTATTCAGTGCAGGTGAACTATAATGTATCCATCACCTTACATGGGAATTCTGGGAAAGTGCTGGATGCAACATGTGATTGCAAAGCTTCTGCAATGGGAAGATGCAACCATATTGCGGCTGTGTTGTTTGCTGTGGATGATATCATTTTAAAACATGGTCACCACATTGCTCCAACATCCACACTATGCAGTTGGAACAAGGGGAGGAAAAACAAGCGTGACCCTCAACCCTGTCACACGGCTACCTACAGTAAAAAAATGAAACCAGACAGAATTATCCACTTTGATCCAAGGCCAGACCAACACGATGACAGCTAATTCATTATTAACTTCATAACATCACTTCCTTCATGCCAATCATTGATCATGTTTGAACAGATTCTTGAAGTCAAATATGAAGACTATGAGATTGATAAAAAAGACTTAACATTAAGAACTCAATCTGCATTGAAATTATTCAAATCAACAGTCAGTGGAAATAAACCCTATCAAATTGAAAATACTCAGACACACTCTGAATCAGATGAATGGCAACGAAGTAGGTTTTTGCATATTACAGCATCTGCTGCAAAGGATATTTCAAATGTGAAAACCACGCGTGGAAAATATAGCCTTTTAAGGCGTTAACTCTGGGGCAGGAATCTTCCGGACCTGAAGACATTACGATATGGAAGAACAAACGAGAGTAAAGCATTCCAACAGTATAGTGAAACTGTAAATGAAAATCAAACAGTGGAAACTACAGGTCTTTGGATAAACCCAAAATTTCCAGAGCTTGGATGTAGCCCTGATGGCATATTGAAAACTGATGGAAAAAGCACCAACGTCATAGAAATCAAATGTCTTTTCATACTAGAATGCATTCACCCATTTGAATTAGACAAATTAAAACCTAAACAATGATATGCCCTGTGCTATACTCCAACAGATGGGGAAATGCAAGTGAAAAAGACACATGCCTATTTCTATCAGGCACAAATGCAAATGGCAATTTGTAAGACAGATACATGTGAGTTTGTCATTTGGTCACCAAAAGGCATGATTGTAGAAACAATTAAAAGGGATATTGAGTTGTATGTGGAGGTGATTCCTAAGCTCCTTGCCTTTCACAACAACATACTCATGCCGGAATATTTGGAGATGAGGGTATCCCGCCGCCTCATGCCAACAGAACTATAGGGAAAAGAACTAAAATTGAAAAAAACAACAAGTAAATGTGTTGACAATAATATATTCGATGATGTGCGTTAAAATGCCTGATTTTGTATCAAACAACATAAAACCATATACATAAGCAAGTACAATCATGCTGAAGCATGTTTTATATATAAAAAAATACAATATTCAATGGAATGAAATTTTCATGTTATTCTATTTCATAAAAGCCACAAAACAGTGTTTGTTCTACTTACGATTTAATGAATTTCTCTTTTGTCACACACCCATGAATTATATGTGTCTTGTTCTGAGATAACTGGGCAAAATGCATATGCATATGCATATACGCAGTCCGCACAGGATAATCAAGGACGACACTTTCCGCTTTTACTAGATTTTCGGTAAAAAGGGGCTTCCTTTAAACGAAAAATACCATTAAAGCGGTAAGTGTCGTCCCTAATCTGGGACGACACTTTACGCACATGCATTAAGCCCAGTTTTCTCAGAACAAGACACATATTTTCATTTCTTCAACACTAGCTCACCAAAGGCGCCTGATAGTTAACAAGAAACCCTACTATTTTTTTACAATCTGTGTGGCCATTGGCTTGAAACTTAATGGCAAAGTTGTACCAATAATCTTTTTTTTTTCATTCTTTCAATTGCACGTTCCACATGTATTCTTACTCTTGCATTTCTTTTTGGTAAGAATTACCTCTTATGGGGTCAGCCTATCTCGACCGCTTAAAAATGGAGGAATGTTCAGTTCAACTCTGTTCTTTTGAAGAATGTCTTTAATGAGGAACCATCGGCCTGCTATTACTAAATCCCCTAGTTCTAAACTTTCTACAAATTTGGAGTCAATTACAATTTCTCTATCACTTTTACTCCCTTCATATACGTCCGATAAAAATGTAATGGCACCGGTAGAAGCAATGCCCACCAAATATTTTAATGTTGCATGGTTTTTATATGACGAATACCAGTTCCCTTGTTCTGCAAAGTCGCTTGATGATTGCACAAATATCTCAAAACAGTCAATAATTATTCGAGCATTTTTTAATGACCCAAATGCAGCTCACGTATCAGTTCTTTTGATGGTCATTAATGGTTCTGTAGTCATATAAAAAACTGAACCCATGTGATGAAATGCTTGAAACCATACTTGCGCCTTTCCCAAATCTGTAAGCCAAATCTTTGTTTGGTAATGCCTATCAAAGTTTCATGAGAGTAAGAAGCAGTTGGTTATCGGGCGTTATTTTTTTTATTGTTTTTCTTTTTTTGTTTGGTCCATGCCAGTTATTCAATATATGTACCGACCCGCCGAGGGACATGCATAAATGACTAAACTGATTCGGGGTAATGCCTGTGTAAAATTTAAATAACTTGGAATCAGTAAGTAGCTGTTCACATGGCATTTTAGAATCCTGTTTTATTGAACTTCTTTTCTTTTTTGGGCTCACGGCTATTGAGGATCTATTGCTTTGAATGCGCCTTTCTACTTTATTAAAAAGCTGATCACTGCAGGTAAATTGTGTTTGGCTTTCCTTATCATCTGTTGATATTAATATTGTGGCAGTGCACATCTCCTGGTCATTAAACACATCTGGCTGAAATTGGATAGGAAATCATTCAAAGAACCATTCAGACTTATCTGCAGAAATACATAATGAAGGCACATGTGTTTTGATTCAATAATGCAAAATGATCTACTTTCACTTATATAATAAAGACATATGTGTATTGATTCAATAAAGCAAAATGATCTACTCTAAAAAAGAAAACATCAGTTTTGTTAATAATTACTGATAAATAAATAAATATATATATATATATATATATATATATATATATATATATATATATATATATATATATATATATTTATATTATTTCAAAACAATATATTATTTACCTGTTCAATTATTTGATCAATTCGAGCAGTCTGTAATTGTGGGGATACCACTTCATGGTTTGATTTCTGCAATGGAGTATCTGGTGTATCCTTTAGCTGAAGTATTGCCTCTGATACTTCAAATAAAGTCTTTTTAGATACATGTGCTGTCCTTGGTGTTGGTGCCTTTCTTTTTCGAGAATACTTCTCAACCTATGACAGTAAATGCTTTTTTAATAATATGTACCAAACTGAGCTTAATTACTAATTATTTAGCGTATCTTGTTATTAAAAGATATTTCCTAATGATGAATTCATGATCTCACAGTCATATCTATAATTATAGTTATATCTGAATGATTCATAACATATTATACAATACAAACACTTATTTTTATATATATAATGTTCATACCTGTTGTGGTGTAAATGTGACAGGGATAGGATCTGGATGATTCTCCGTCGGTCCTTTACCTGCAAAAAATGCTTACTGCATAATTATGTAAGTCCACTTTTTTATATTACTTGCTGTAAAGTCTTTTCGACCACATGCACTTAACCACCTGTTACACTTTTCTTCATTTGTTTTTGGTTTTGGGAAAGGTAAATAAACACCTTCCATGAAATCTCTGTAACTATACCTTTCAGTCACTATTACATAGTCCATAACCGCAATGTTTTGTCCCACCAAGATGATTTTCTAAACGAAGTAGATGGCAAATCCATACTCAATCATGTATAAATATATAGTATAAGAAGGTCGTACACAAAGAGATCAACAAAGATTGTCCGACCAGCAACAGTTGCCATGGGCAGTGCTTATCAGTGATTCTATTTTTAGCATATTGGCCAACCTGTAAACCTCTCCTATTGAACCCGTTTATTCATCTGATAAGATGGGGATCTCAACAGGGGTTCATCTCGATTATTATGTTTGTAGAAGGGTCTGAATGATAAAGTTACAGTCGGCTCACTAATCACATTTCACAAGTTTTACATACGTTATAAACATAAGTTAAGTATAACAAAGACCATATCTTATCTTTATTTTGATTAACGACGTTTAAGGTATAAAACTATTATTATATATTTGTTGTGTGCCGTATAAATACAAAATTGATTCTTTATGTAATTGAATACCGAGCGGAAGTCATAAATATTCACTATGAATGGTTGCTAAAGCACAGAGTATACGACCGATGTCTATTGTTGTTTGCTTTTTTTGGGTGGAGGGGGGCTTTTATGAATGGATTAAACTAGTCCTTCAAATAACAAAAATTAAACAAACAATTATTGGTAAAGTAAACATAAAATAGTAAAAAACAGCTTTCCGTCATACTGTTCTATTATGGTGTTTTAACGTATATAATTATGCATGGTTGCTAAAGCACAGTGTGTACTACCGAAGTTTATTGTTGTTTGATGATTATGATGATGTTAATGTTGATGTTATTGATGATGATGATGACGATGACGATGACGATGATGATGATGATGGTGATGATGATGATGATGATGAAGATGATTAAGATGATGATGATGATGATGATGATGATGATGATGATGATGATGATGATGATAATGATGATGATGATGATGATGATGATGATGATGATGATGATGATGATGATGATGATGATGATGATGATGATATTTGAATTTGAATTAATGCGCATTTTTTTCTTTATAGAGGCCTAGCGCAGATATCTGCGCTAGGCCGCTGTAAGGGTTATGCAATATATACAATCTACATAGGAGCCAATAGCAGACAACAAGCACCATATTTGAGAAACAACAACAAAATATTACTTAAACTTTAAGGTCAAGTATAACTTATTTTTTTTAAAGAACTGTGTTATTTTCCACGGCCGGTGTTCATTAAAGCTCATTGGGAGAGTCCTAACCTTAGTTCTTCTGCAATTTGCCGAAGCTGGTGTTTTGCAAAGAAACAATTTACATCTGAGCCATACGAAAAACAGAAAAAAGAAACATAATTAACATTAAATATTATTTCACGCTTTGAAATTACTAATTTTTTTTTCAGGGGATTCAATATGCACGATAGCGGCAAAGTGTATTTATTTACGTGTGGCCGCGGCCGATGTCAATCGCTTAAATCACGAATATGCTTTTTTTTTATTTAAGGAAAACTTTAAACTATTTTAATGTTATTCTATTGTAACAATATAGCGTGTGTTTGTTTTATCCGAAAGATCATTATTATAATTACAGGGGTGTCAATAGTCCAAATTAATACGGAAATCGGATGTGAGCCGTCCAGGATCGATTTTGAGATCAACGAAATCTAATGAGGGACTCATTAGTTTGAGTGCGCGATCATTTGAGAACAAAGGATGTTGAAGCTTCCTCGGCATTCCGGAAATTTGCGATCGCTTCCGGTTTTTTTCCTGGTAATTTTTCATTGATTTCTGATAAGTTAGCGGCCGGAACGGATATGAACATTAACTGACGAAACCTCTTCGCTACTTTCAGAAAATCTTACAATTGCAAATATCCGCCATCTTGCAAATTGAAAAGATCGATTAGCAAATTAAATCACTGCAATAGCGTATTCTAAAACATGATGTTAACCAAATTTTATATTGATTGCTCATGTTCTAGATTCCTGGTGACTGGTTTTAATTTTCTTAAGTCAAATAAAACGATATGCAAATTTCATTTCATGTGCAAAAGACGTATATCAATATGTTTTCGGACATTCATTTTCCGATACGGTATGATTCGTTGATTTAATTTATTTTCGACGTTTTTTATTACATTTTTTTTATAGAATGTCAGATGCACATGCGGTGTTACGGATGGTCTAGTTTATAATATTCCGCATTGTACTCACCGCGAATTGCAACTAGAAGACTACAATTAAACAATACGCAACGGCTCGGGCGGTGGATCTAACTTTTATCCCTTTAAGGGACATATAGCATCAGACTCCCGGCTTAATTTTCCGGATATTAAACTTGATACAATTGATACAATTACTGAATAAATTGTAATATCCGCAATCTTGATCTCTAATTTGCTTACTGTAGTATCGACTTTGACTAAAACACTGTCGATACTGCGTATTCGAGATTGAAAAACGCCTTCGAAGAACTTTGTGTCTTCTAGTTTTATGTTTTTTTTTCTCAAAATCTATTGTCCGCCACGGACGCAACGATTGATCAAATGTACCAGATTGTGGTCTCTTTAAAGTGCTATGTTTCTACTGTCGTAATATCTTTAACAAATAACACATAACTGATCGTGGACTATATTTGATAGTTTAGATTTTGGTACGATGTGATGAGAGTCCATCCGTGAAGATAAATTGCTTTGTGCTCGTTTGTGATTTATTCCCGATACAAAAGTCCATGTGTCACCCGTTTACGATAACATAGGTCATTTAAGTGCGTTCCCATTGAGAAAACAATGGGGTTTTAAATTTGCTTATTCTATGTTCCCGCTGTTTTGCAACCGCACACGAACATTTTTTTTTGTTTAAACATATTTTATTTCCAAATTGACAATTACAAATGAATTACAATTCCCAAAGTATAATAAGGGTTGGACCAGAAGTTCTACAACATTATCGGGGATCTTTCCCTTGATTATATAGTTACATAGATAAAGGTGACTGTTAAGATGTAAATATTAGTCGTTGTTTTGGAAATTTTACGAAAACTACTATAAAAGATAGGTGCAACTACTTCTTTGACTATAATGATAGTAATAATAGTAATAATAACAGTAATAATAATGGTTATAATAATTATAATAGTAATACTAAGAAAATAATAATTATTATAATAATGATAATATAAGTATAGTAATAATAATAATACTCAATAATAAAAAACACTTTGGTGTACAAATAATATTAGTATTATGATACAAGGTAATACACAATAATGCACAATAATGAGTCCTGTCCTGGTGCGTCTATGCAAAACGCTTCGTCTCTAATATATATATTTGCACTTCAGTAAAAACAATGACATTTTCTTCGTCGTTCAATGATTGTTTTCCATGGAGAAGAATATCAGAATTTAAAGGCTGAAATGAACGCAATGCATTAAATAGAAACAATCGATGTCTGTGGTACTTAGTGCATTCAAAGAAATAATGTGAGGCATTCTATCTCGCTGCCACAGGAGCAAACAGGCGAAGCAGTCAAATGATTTTGAAACAAGTCGGAGTTAAGGTCAGTGCAATTATTTCTTAATCGTGCATGTAATATGGAGGATTTCCTATTCCCAGTAAAAAAAATATTGGGGAATCTTTTCGCTAGCGAAAAATACGCGTTTCAAGTTTGATTTAAAATGTGAAATAGTATTGCTGTTACGAATATTTATGTCTAAGGAATTCCATAAATCTATGGCAGAGGGTAAAAAGGAACGGGAATATAATTGTGTCCGCCGTGATGCAATGACGTAGTCGTCTCCGTTGCGTAGAGAGCGTGATGATTGTTGTTGAACTGTGGATGGGAGAAGATTTGCCAAATAAGTGGGACTTGACCATTATGTATTTTGTACATATTAATTAGTTTATATACTGTCGTCTTATATCAAGAGACGGCCATTTTACTTCGTTGTACAAATTAATGAGTGAAACAGATCTGGTTAGACCGGAGACAATTCGCGCAGCTTCGTTTTGAATTTAATCTAATAATTCTTTTTCTTATAAAGAGCATCCGTCCCAGACAACACATGCGTATTCAAGTATTGGGCGCAAATAAGTGACGTTTATAGTGTTGAAGCTTTTTCTGGAAACTTTAAATTTAAGAGACCTCATTATTCCCAGTACTTTCGATGCCGATTTCAGAATGTTATTAATATGATCATGCCATTTGCCGACATGTCCTAAAGTTAGACCAAGATGTTTATGACTTTCAGCAAAATTAACCGCAATGTTATGAAAGAAAAGTTGAGGTAATCGAACATTCTTTGGGGTTGTAAATAAAATTGCTTCCGTTTTCTGTGGATTGAAGTCAACCAGCCATCTTTTGGCCCACAAGTTTATCTGATGTAAATCATGGTTCACTATACCTTCAAGATCACTTAAATTTGATGTTGTACAAGATAAAGACGTATCATCTGCGAACAAACGGGTGATGCTAAGAAGATTATTTACAATGTCATTAACGTTAATTAGAAAAAATAACGGACCAAGGACTGAGCCTTGAGGAACGCCAGCTTTTACTTGCAACACATTGGACATGGAGGATCTGACAAATACTTTTTGAGTAGATAAATAACTTTCAATCCATTTTAACAAATTACCACTGATCCCATTTTCTTTAAGTTTGAATAATAGGCCTTGATGCCATACGCGGTCGAATGCCTTGGAAATATCACAAAAAAACATACAAGTAACTGTTTTATCGTAAAGTGAACGAGCTATTCGATCGAAAATATCAATAAGCTGGAACACAGTAGAGTGACCTCTAAGAAATCCCGTCTGCTTACAATATATAAGGTTATGAGAAAAAAGTGGTTATACAGCTCTTTCCATTAATTTTAATTTAAGGCAGCTTAAAAGTGAGATGGGACGATAATTCGAGGGTGTATTTGCATCTCCTTTTCTTTAATAAGACCATTGCTTTCTTCCACAGTGCAGGAAATGTGCATTCTTGTAGTGATTTGTTAAAGAGCAAGCAAAGTGGTTTTGCTATTGAGGAACACGAACGCTTAAGAACTAAATGGCTGATCAAATCTTCACCAACCGCTTTATTAGTAAATAAAATCTTAATTATATCTTTTATTTCAGATTCATTAATTGAAACTTCGTCTAAGCAATTAAACGAAAAAACACTATAGTCAGGTAGAACTCCGGAAGACGTGTCTAGCGTTGATATTGAAACGAAATAATTATTTAGACAATTTGCCCTTTCTTCGTCAGACATATAAATATTAACATTTCCACCAGGATTAATGGTTTTTAAGGGCGGTATCATATCAGAATGAGAATGTGAGCGAATGAGTTGTTTTTAGAGCTTCCAGTATCGCTTAGATATACGCCTGTAAGTCGTTAAAAGTAGATTCAATATTTGAGAAAAATTGTTCTTTAGCATGTTTGATCATAATGTTGACTCTATTGCGAACATGCTTGAATTTAGCCCAATTGTTTGCAGACGGGTGTTTTATCGCTTGGAATTTGAGGCGATCGCGTGTCCGCGTAAAAGAACGTATCATGACATCATACCAGGGTTTATCGTTAGGACGCACTGTGACATGTTTAAATGGGATACTCAATTTCATTAATTTAAGTAATTTATTCGTAAACAATAAAGTTGCTTCGTCTATGTTCCTATGGTTAATGGAGTTCCAGTTTTCGCTATCAATTAAAGCGTTGAAACGATTGAAGTCTGCACGTTTATATAGCCAAACATGTCTCATGGTCGGTTTGCTGGTAACTGATTCAACTTTAATATGTACGGCCGTTGCATGGTGATCACTGATGGAAGAACAGACGGGATTTATCTCGCTATCGAGCACATTAAGAGTATTGGATACTATAGGATCAAGTAAAGTAGAAATGTTAGCAGTGACTCTGGTTGCATTTGTAATCGTATTACTTAAATTAAATAGTGCCAGTGCTTGTTTTAATCGCGTGAAGTCTTTGAGTTAGTCCTCGTTAATGTCTCCGACCATAATTAAGTTTGAATTCACGTCTAGAGCTTTATCGATACTTACTTCAAAATCATCCCAAAACGATACATTAGCGCTTGGGGGACTATAGAAAAATCACAATAATGCAGTGAAATTGACGGCTTGAATTTCTATCCAGATCGAGTGCAAGGCGTGGCATTCTAAATCAACCATGCGGCACGATAATATAGACTGATTCACGTATATGAGTAAACCGCTTGAATTCGCTGTATAATCCTTCCGGTGGAACGCTATATTAAAGCCTTCAATTGTTTAGTCATTATCAGATACTATATCGGTAAGATGAGTTTCGGTAAAACATAGAATGTCGAAATCACACAAGTTTTTAATATAGTCAAGTTTGTTTCTAATTGAACGCACATTAAGATATATATTCGCTCGGAGTATATATCTAAGAAAAAATGCATGCGGTTATTGAAAGAGGAAAGAAATAAACAGCAGAAAATCTGATTTGCATTCGACGTGAAACAAAACCTTGAACGACAAAGGTATTTAGATGAATTGAATAATCCCACGGTCATTCTGTATCCGGTAATATCGTACCCTATTTGGTAGGAGGACGACGTACAGACATAAGAAAACGAATGACCGTGTGATTAGAAAACCTTAAGTGCACTTTGAGACAGCTGCTTGCTGCACACAGGACAGGACTATTATTTGACAAAAGATAATAATAATATAAAGAAAAAAAAGATACATTCTTAAAGTATGAATAAGTTGATAGTAAATGGATAATATAGGTTCAGCAATACTACACAGGATGATACACAATGCACTACTGAGTGTAAAGAAAAGGGAAAAACAAGTCTTAAAACACTTTTCTAACCTAATCTTTTCGAATATTGGGGAGAAATAAATAAATAAATATATGGCAAGTACCTAGCATCAGTATTGCACCATTTGCAACAACAAAGTTCAGAGCAACACACGCATACATACATACACACATACATACATACATCAAAAAGTAGAAAAACAACAAAATAACACAAACAAAAACATATATATAAACATAAGGCAATCAGGCACATGCAAATATACATATTAGCACATATACAACTACGAATACATGCATGTACGCTTAGAGAAAAAATAAAATAATATCAACGATATGAACAGATGAATTCGTGTATAGCGCGGACATAATCCTTGAAAAAAAAACAGACAAAAGAAATACAAACTTGTTATGGCTTTAAGTATTCAAATATAAGAATGCTGGCAAATAATAGCGCAAAACAGTAGCATTAGGACAGTGTAGTGAATATATGACTGTACACATGTACAAAGTATACAAATAATGTAGTCAATATATGACTGTTAACATATACAATGTATAATTATCGAAGCTGTCGCTTCAAGAAACAGCAGCTCGTCTGCTTAAATATAAGATAGAGCCTCAAATGCGTAAATATATAATAACAAAGTAATGGAATGTAAATGTAAACTATCATTTGGGAGTTAATTTAGCGAGCCCGTACATGCATGCAAATTACATTTAACTGTACTAATGTTTGCCTCAATTACAGTGTATGTGAACATAAAGAATCATTACATTTCATAGAAAAATAATAAATCTTAATATACTTTAAAGTGTGCTTCTGATAATGTTCGTGTTTACCTCCTTTTATCATGTAACTTGTGACAACCTACGCGAAGCGAACTTGAAGATTGTCCATGGGGCTTAGAATTAAGCAACTAAGGTGTGCAATAATTTATAGTAGTACTTTATTATTCTAAAGTGAACAAAACGGATTACTTGGTAGCGTTGCAAAGAAAGTCATCCCCCCCCAAAAAAAAAATAAATAAATAAATTAATCCTCTCCTATACGAACAAAACAAAAGGTGGTCCGCAAGCTTTTAAGATTAATATACATGTATAAGGAGTTTTGGTATTTGAACAAAAAAGGATCAATTTTAGAGAGACTACGTTTTAGAGTTCCGACCAGGTTGAAATAACTGTGCTGGACATGTTATGAAAACAATTTAAAACTCTGAGATCGTGGCCTCATGTAATTAAATACAGTTAACGAAAATATCACGTTTTACCCATGAATAGTCGTCCATACCGAGTACCACGATGATAAATGCTTAACAAAGTAAAGATCGATACAAATATAATCACGTGTTAATAGTGGAAAACGAACTGTTTAGTAGTTCACGCGGAACGACTGATTGAATTTACAATGATATCAGCTCATCTAGGGATTTGCCAACTAATAATAGATGATCTTACACTGACTGTAAATTTATCGTTTACGTGGAGGCAACAACAACAACATGCCGAGCAAGTAGTGATGCTATAGAGAATAAAATAAAAAAACAAACACACAAAAGAACTATGGAGGGGTGGGGCGGGGTAGTTGGACAAAATGAATACAAACTAACAGCAATAAATAAGCACAGCGTTAACACAATACAATATTCAAAATAGATATAGTACAACCTTACGAACAACAACATTTATCGAACTGAAATAGTATCAATTTCTATGTTATATTGATTGTCAATGTATATAACAGAAATCGCGCACCAAAAACATGAGATTGTTTGAGAGTCTTTGTCTGAAGTTCATTGTAAATGAGATAAATGAGGAATATGTTATATTATTTTTAATATACAAGAACAATTATGCCTAGTAAAAGGATCAGTGTACAATACAATTTAAATGCGTGGTATGTATACTTTTTAGAAAGTACCGTAATATATGCATGTAAGAAAGTATATAATGATGTATGAAAGCTGTAAGGATAAATTAAAAAAAACGCACAAAAAGACATATAGCTAGTTCCTGTTCTGATCAGATCATTTAAAACTACTCTGTGGGTCCGATCTAATTCAGATAGAGTAAGATTTGATCCAATTCTTCTGGAAAAGTCAAGAACGAGGTCATCAGTGTTTTCCTCTCTTTTTTCTTTAATCCCTGAAATTCGAACTAGATTCCGCCTGGAATATTGTTCTTGGTCATCTTGTTTTATTTCCAGGAGATTTAATTTGGCCTTTGACTCAGTATTTTCACTACACAGTTTCGTGTTTTCATCTTCAAGCAATTCCAATTTTGAGGTTTATTTAGACATGACGCTTGTGACTATGGAACGGAATTTCCGCCAGTCCATTCATGTCGCCAAATGACAATTACTTATTGCTGAATGACAATGGCATACTGCTAAATGACAATTGCATTTTGCTTCATTTTATCAGTTACAAAATAACTGCGTCTGCCTTGCGTCTTTGCTTGTTTTTATCAGTTAGTGAAATATTGCTTGCATACCGGTACTTCTTTTTAATGTTTACTCGATGTATGTTTATCATGTATTCTTGCGAGTAAATGACAAACACATTATTTCTGAAAAAATGTTCATGTGGCTTAATTCTTGTTGCTGAACTATTAACATTTCAATATTTAGTAATGCTAGAAAATGTCATATTGATTGTAAGTTCTACTAAGCGAAATGAATACGCACAAGGCAGCAGCTCACATGAAGTAAGCCGAATGCCGAATGCATTAAGACGAATGCATTAGTAATACTGAATTCATACACGACGGAGAACCAGAGTTTTCAGTAGTTTTCGGTAGTTTTCGTAAAAGGTTAATATTTATAACGGTGTTGTATTATATATCTACCAGATGAATTACTCTACCGTGTCGTTTCGAACGTATTTTCCACAGTTCTTATTCAAGTAAAGTTTACTTGTTTATTGTACTGTTTTATTAGGTAAATTGCAATCGCTTACAGGTAATCCCCATTTCGAAAGTTAAGTTGTCATTTGGTTTGTGACTAAGGTCTATTTGAAGTTAATGGACGTACTATTGTTTTCAATCACTTGTCAAGCGTTCCGTATAGTATCATTGTAACGAAGGTGGGTTACGATGATCAAAACGACTTACTGTTGGCATGTTTGAATTTAACTATTAATTTCATACTATTTTCATCGCATATCTTCGTAACACTGTCTTACTAGTTTATCCGCAATAAGGCATGGGAATTCATATTAGAGCTAATTAAAATGGAAAGCATCGTGAGAAAATAAGTATGCACAGTTACCTCATTAACGAAAAAAATAATTATGTATTTTTGAATTAAATGGTTTCTCTTTTTCATTTCAAATGATTATATTTCTCATACTGTTTTTATACTATTAATTTGTGTTGACTATCTTTTTTATACTATTAATATATGTTGACCATCTTACATCTTCTTTTTCTGTATTTTGGGTAAGCGATGACTTTGGATAGGTACCAGTTGACCAAAAAACGGGTATAAGTTGACCAAAATGGGTTTGAGTTGACCACAGTACGGGTTGAACAGTTACCTAACAGGTGTTTTCAAACAGACACATTTAATGCAGATTTGTCTTTTATACGCTTAAATGGCTGATCGATCTTGTTTTTCTTTGCATCTAAAATGTGTAGCTCAGTGACTCAGTTAATGTTTACGGTTTGTAACTCAGGGATCCTGGGTTCGATTCTCACATGCGGTGCTGATTTTTTTTTCATAGGAGTTTCCCCTGGCGAGACTGAAGAGCCCTAGCCTAGTACTGGTAAAACCCAGGAAGCATAATTTAGTGAATCTTTGCCTTAATGTTAGTTAAATACACGGGCATAAACACCATACAAACAAATACATAAAGATGTAAGTACATGTAGAACATTAGTGAAGATTTCCCATAAAGATGGTACTCAGATGATCAAAGCAGATAAGATCATATTTCTGTGAAAAATGTGTAGACACTTAGATCAGCAAGTGTAATATCTGACTACGTAACAGTTAGTATCTCTCGAATCTCTCGAATCTATCATTATTATACATACTGGTGACTTGCTTTTATAAATAAAAAATAATTCACATGAATACATTTTCTGATATGAGCTAACAGCAAAGTGCAGCTGCTCTTTTAAAGTGGCCTTTTCACAGATTTTGGCATATTTTGAAGTTTGTCATTAAATGCTTTATATTGTTACATGTAAACATTGGATCTTAAAAGCTTCAGTAAAAAATCAAGAATAACATTAAAAAAAGGAAAAAACGTGGCCGGTACCACGGCTCGAACCAGTGACCCCCGAAGTCCTGGATGGATTTAGTCTGAAGTAAAAACGCATTAGCTCTCTCGACTTTTCCGCCGGATCTACACAGTTAAAGTATTTGATACGTTATATAAGCAATCTTCGTAGTTTCGTAAATTTAAACGACAACAACAGAACTCTCCAAATTATTCAATCGTTTCGCGTTGCAACGCTTAATAATTTTTAGGTTTTTAAATCGTCAAAAGATACATATAATGGCTATATTGGACTCTGGTAAATGTTCAGTAATACTGTTCCCTCACAAAAATCATAACTAAAACGAAAATTTGCGAATCTGAAACAACTTTTTTTCAATTTTGTCAATTTGTCAGGCAGCAGAATTGTTGAATGTCAACACAAGTGACAGGAGTACACAATACCAGCACCTGCATCAGTAACCTCTGTCAGAAGCACTAGTGCTGCAAATGCATTTTTGCTCCCGACAGTAAAAGAAGGAGGCATGGACATGCAAATACAGGAACTGTGGCAGTGCCAGCACTTGACTATTATACCCAGGAGTAATAAGGTAGGCATTACTAAAGAGGCCCTAGCCTGTGCTAGATATTTTGGAACTACAGTTTATACCACACTATTCATTTTTAATGTAAAGATATCAATTGTTTCATAATATTCATGCATATACATCTTATTTTACTGTGTAAACTTTGAGCGGCCATTTATTATTGAATACTTCCTAATTAGTGTTTACAAGACCTTCCTGTACTTTCAATTTGTTCTGGAAACCCCCTACATAATTAATGATGAGGAAAAAAAACTTTTAGCAGTTAACTCTAAAAAGGTTTATGGTTTGAGTTCCATAGTTTTGGATATTTCAAACAATTTCGAATTAACACAATTAATTCCCAAGTGTACCCGTCTATTGCTGCAATATAGAAAATCAGATTCCACAACACGGCACTTATAAGTACTGTATACAAATAAACATGTGTATCGAGTTGAGTCAGATTCAAACTGCAAAGGTTTTACCGGTAACTCTGATGGTATCAGTTATATAATTAAAATGTTTTTTTTGCCCTTAAATCCAAGGCCAATAACTAAATAAGTTATCAGTTATAGAATTGCATATACTTCACGTTTCTTAATAAGGCCTAAGCTCTTGCATAAGTCAAGCTAAATGATTTCAACCTTAACAAGACAAATGTTTTGCATTCACTTCCCTACAGTAAATGCAGGTCCCTGGTTACAACTAATGACCACCTGTTGAAGGAGCTAGATGAGACCCGGGAGAGACACCAGCACAGGGGTGAATCAGATTAACTGGAGCTACAAGCAGCTCAAGAAAACCCTTCAGAGACCAGTCTAAATGTTCTGATAATGATAATAGAGTGTGCTTTGTGTTTTAGTGCTAAGAATTTGGCTGCTCTGTATCCAATATTTGAAGTGGTATTTTATTAAGATTTAGAAAACAATAAGTCTTTATGCATGTGTGTGAAGTGTCGTCCCAGATTAGCTTATGTTGTCCACACATTATTATCTGGGACAACACTTTCGGCCTAGACTGGATTTTTTTTAAATACTTTCTTTAAACGAAAAATCTCATAAAACCAGAAAGCGTCTTCCCTGATTAGCCTGTGCGGACCGTACACGTTAATCTGCGACGACACTTAGGAACATGCATTAAACCCCATTTTACAAGAGCATAGGTCAATTGTATTTATTTCCTTTCAATATTCACATTCCCTTTCTTTTAGGATCATACAGATTCTAAATGCCTATTTAGTGTAAGCTGAATATTCAGTCAACACCAAAAAGTGTCATAAGATCTTTGTTAAGACAGGACCCTGAAATCTAGTAATTAATGAGGTTATGTGCTTTTCCGCACTTATTCTATGTCTTTTATAAGTAAAAGGTGAACACTAGCAACAATATAATTTGCTACCAAAAATGTTTTCCATATATTACTTCTTTTACATGAAAGAAGTTAGCATGTGTAAAAAAGTTTGGCAAACAAACTGACAGGTAACAATCAGAATATTTATTGTGCATCCAGGCATTTACATATAACCAGACAGTATTGCAATCTCACATGTATATGTAGGTTTTTAACTTATATTGCACCAGTTTATAGATTGTTTTGAATACAAATGTATGATCATGGTAAAGTTACATATGTCTAGTCATAAGGAGTATGTGTGGGATACATTAGCAACAGGACCGGAGGGATCATTTTGTTTTCAGATGATGTTTATGTAATGTGTGTTTCATCCTAATATTTATTTAACCAGTATGCCATGTAATACATATATTTTTATATTTTCTAATAAAATTGTAAAAAAAGGTTATTCAGTTTTTAGATTATTTTGACACGCTATTTCATGATGGATGGCTTCACCCACAGTCATTACAAGACACACAATAACAACATAATTGAGCCTCGGTCTGGGAAAACGGGTCTTAATGCATGTTTGTCAAGTGTTAATCAGGGCAAATCAGTGATGAAATTTTCGCTAAATGTAATTTTTCAATAAAAAAGTATCTGCCGGAAAGTGATGTCCCTGATAAGCCTGTGCTGACGGTACAGGCTTATCTGAGACAACATTTTGAGCGCATGCATTGGGTCAAATTTTCCCAGAGCCAGACTCAAATGTTAAAGCAATGCCCGTTAAATTAAGAAATATATCCAATAACAAAATAGTGGTTTGCTATTTATTGAAAATCTCATAATTGTTCAAATAAAAAAGATTTATTCATTATTTACAACAAGATGCAATTATCTTTCAAAAACAACAACAGCAACAACAACACAATTGGCATTTCATGTAAAAGCTATTCACACTAGATGATATATTAAACTAGTATTTGTGATAAACAATACCATACTAAAGAAGCACAGACAGTTCTCACTATTCCATTCATATTGAATTCAACAACAACCCTAGAAATGGCGCGGCAGAGGCCGACGCGAATCCCCACGCCGCATGTTTGACCCAGGGGGCATTCCAGCGTTGGTAGTGGGGGGGGGGGGCCATGCATAGTTGAGATTGACCGTATTGTCATGAGAGATATTCAGTATCAATTGGAAGTGAATCGTTGTAGAAATAAAGAAGTTAATGTCTTCGTTTGAATATGTTATATCTTTTTTATTGCAAAAATCGATTCCTCTTAGAATGGCCTTTAAGAAAAGGTATGGTTATGGGGGTCTCTATGTGCAAAATGCTGCATCTATTTTCGCTTAAAGTTGTTGCTTTTATATTGAATTATAAAGGGAAACTATTTAGTATAATATGACCTCCAAGCAAAACAATAGGCATTATGTAGACGGGTAAGTGTTTATCCCTATCACCGCTTTTTTACAGAGGATTCCAGAGAGTCGATGTATCACGGTTGATACCAGAGATTTTGATTTTGATGTTTAGAGTGATCTCCCGGCAATAGTAATTTACGCTGCAATTTGCGCTGGAATTAGGTTTTTTAGTACTGGTTCCCATTTTAGCATTGTGAACTATTTATAATGGCGGTGTATGCAAA